>NW_017731913.1:276246-393828 GCF_001890085.2 Hipposideros armiger | reverse complement strand
ATATATATATATATATATATATATATATATATATATATATATATATAGTCGTGGGTTGTGGAGTATAGTGTGGGAGTGGAGTCAAGGGAATTGTAATAGATATGTATGATATTGGGGGGGAAGTAGGGCGGTGGATTTGGGGAGGAGGGTTGTCACTTAGCGGGGTAAATAGTATAACTATTGCACTGTGTTATACAGCTGAAACTAATTTTTTAAAAATGTGTATTTCACAGTAAAAAAATCTATAACAGTAAACATAAAAAAAGGAATATAGCAATTAAATATAGTGTGGTATTTAATTGGAATGAATGACACCTATATGGAAAAAATGGATGAATCATAGAAAAGTCTTGTTAAAAGAAAAAAAATTCACAAAAAACAATACACAAGATGATATAATTTTAATAAAACTCAAGAATAATAAGCCTAAAATATATATATTGTTAAGTGCATATCTGTGTGATGAAAATTATTTTATAAAAAGTAATGAAGTGATAAATGCAATGTTCACAGTAGCGACTCAGTATAGATGAAAACAGGCAACTAGGTTTGGAAAGAAGGCAACAGAGTAAAGGTATGTTCCAGTTGGTGTTGAGTTTATTTTTTCCATTAAGACTCTTCAATAATTACATTTGTGATATTTACTTTTACATGTATCAAATATTTATATACATATAATGTACACACATGCACACACATGCACATAAATATACACATTTAGAGAAAAAAAAAGCAAGCAGTGTAGCCAGCACTACTTCGTCTTACAAATGTGCTGCCAGTGTTCTGGCCCTACAGCTTGGAACAAAAGTAAAGGCATGTTCAAAATCTTTGTCCCATGCCTGAGACAAATGGGAATAAATAATTACAGGATATCAAGTTTAAAGATAAATAAATGTGTACATTACCCACAGACATCACACTAAGACACTCTATTTCAATGCACTGATTAACAATGAGTTTTTAAGGGCAGTTATGCACAGAATATCTGATTTTTAATTGTTGAATTTGTGTTTTGTATTATTTTTCTTTCCAGAGAGTAGAATTGCCATCTTGTCCTTATGTATTCCAGAGGACTAGTTTGATGGTGAGATTTCTGTTGCTCTATAAAATCAAAATAATTCCTGCCCATAAATAAGTACAGAGTTGGTTTTAAAACAAGTCCATATTTTTATAGATCATGGCATTGCTGGTGACCCCTAGTGGCCGGTAGGCACCAATGGCAGTGCTGGTCTCACTAATTCTCAATATTATACCATGAACATCCTTAGTGCTACCAGCTTGGAGGAACACGTTTAGACACAATATCCCAGCTTGATTTTTGATATTCTTTCTCAGATTGATTCTAATATTTTCTTTCTGGACCGTTGCATGATTTTCTTTCACTCACCGTGGCGGGTCCACTTAGTTCATTATTTACAGGCGCGCTTTGCTAGGGGAGTAGCTACACTGGATATATTCAGGGGAAATGTGATGCCAGTAGTTACACCATATTATGAATTAGTCAATGATTTATGTTTCCTGGAATTTAAAGTTTATAATTTTACACGTAAGGCTTTTTTTTTTTTACATAATATCAAAACATTTATGTAAATGTGGGAGAGAGGGTTGGGTGGCAGAGGGCCTGTCTGCACACACTGTCTAGGCTGTTGCTTATTGTGCTTATTTATTATGTGTATTCCTATAGTTCTGGGATGTTGATACCAGTGGTATTTTTAATGCAGATATGTAAAATGAGTCGCACAGAAGTGAATGATTTGGCCAAGGTTAACTGTCTAATGAGCTGCAGAGTTAGAATCCAGCTCTTTTGACTTAATCCGGTGTTCTTGTTATGAGTAAGACTTGTCGTAGAGCTGGTGGTGGTTCTCCTGTGCGTAGCAGGGCGATGCTGGGGGGAGGATCAGGATCTAGGACACACAGCTCTGATCTGATGACTAATTGACTCTTTTTTTTTAGTACTTAGTTTCTTGACCCAATAAAATACATTTCATAATTCACTGGAAACTTGTCATTTGAGTGGGGACCTTGTAGGACTGCTTTTCTTCCATTCCCAGCCAGGCTTGCGGTTGTTCTGTCAGGCCAGGATGGGATTTCTGTTTCTTCTTTGGTTAGAACATGTGAAGCCCTGGAGTAGTGATGCTGCACTGCTTTAGTTATTTTAGCAGGTTACAGTTTGATTGCATGATTGCTAAAATATAACTTTAAATTTATTTCTCCCTTAGATTAAATATGGATATAAGTATATTCTGGGAAGAAAATCTAATGGGAAAAATAGCAGCATCTTCTAAGGTCCTTGTTCACTAGATAAGGGATTTCCTACCCATTTGATCTTACCAATATGCCCCACTCTACTTTTCCTAGTTGGCTTTGCTACCCACATGCCTCTGGTGTCTAGAAGGGGGCTTAAATTCTTGTATGTATTCGTGTTTTAGGGAAAAACTTGCTCTTACTATCTGGGATAAACTGCAAGCTTATTTCCCGTTGCTTATGTTATTAATATTTGATGGCATTTACTTTTAAAATGACTTTGCACAGTTGCCCTGGAGTGTTTGCACAAAGGAGGCTTTGTAATGCAAATCTGACTGAATGGAAAGTTAAAAAAAAGTTGGCCCAAATAAGACTGCCCTCAAAGTCAGATCTTAGCCATCAAAGCAGCTATTCATTTATTCATTCATTGACTTGTTTGTTAATTAAGTGTATGTGATAATTTATTAAACAAATATTTTACAAACCCCTTGTGGTGGTTATTAGCACTGGACTAGAAGCTTATCATTTAGTAGGGCGAGGAATGAGATATTGTGAAAAACATCACAAAATTTAAGAAGATTTGGCTGTTCATAGAAATGCATTGCAAGAAGGAAAGGGGAGAGTACCCACCAAGCCAGGTTCTGGGGAATACCACACACTGTTTCTTAAACACATCAAATTGCAGTCTGCCTCTTACACTTAAGAATAAAAGCCCCTCTTCTAAATTTGTCTCTGCAGGAAAGGAGGTGCCTCGTGCACTTGGGTAGGGGAGATGAGATATGGTGAATTTTCAGTAGCAGAGGGAAGGTGGAGTCTATCATTTCTAAAGTGAGCTTTAGGCTATTTGGAAGGCATACCATTGGAATTCCAAATTTGAAATACAGCATTTGAAATATATACTGGTCACAATTGTTGTCTAGCAAAACATTGAAGGGGTATAGAATTTATTCTGGAGAATGAAACATTTAAGATCTATGAAGGGATTCCAGTGTTTGCCCAGGGGAGTGAAACATTAAGATTCTCTTTGTTAGTTGAGATGTTCACTTTTAGAATATGGGACATGAAGTTCTACTCCTGAGGGAAGGGACTGATTTCCTTGCCAATGTGGCCCAGAAACCACACTGCTAAGAGAAGAGTGAGGTTATCCAAGAGTGAGGATGAAATGCTCTGGGAGGATGGAGGCAGCAGGGAAGGCTTATCCAGGAGTTGCTGCTTAATTGTACTGGAAGAATGAGTAAAGGATGACAAAATAAAGATGAAGGAGACATTTCTCCAAGAGGAAGTGATTTGTAGGATGAAAAAATGTTTATTGAACTATTACTGTGAGAGAAAACTATGTTAAATGATAGAGAGGATATAAAGAAGCAGCATATTCTTACAATTGGATAAGGTATAAAGCCTCTACACAAAAACAAGAGATAATAATTAAGTGATATTAAGTGATAGAGAGAAGGACTTAAAGGGTCCTAAGGGAATTTCTGTCTAAGGCTGTATAAGACTGTTAACTTAAAGACCTAAAACATTCAAACTCCCATCATCATCTTCTCCCTAGTAATGCACCTCTTTTAAAGGAGATTCTTTTTCTTGCAAAGGAAAGGTGATCACATCACGAATTACATTTTAAATCATATTGGTTGGCTTAATCCTTTTTTACTTTATTAACATTAAATGTCCTGAAAATGAGAGCAAGTTTAAGAGTTTAGTTTAATTTGGAGATTTGGCAAGTATTCCATGCTATCTAGAGTCACATTCATAAAGTTCATTGTCGGATATAGTTAGGAGATTTCTTGGTTCCTCATTTTTCTTCACCTACCTCTTATAAATTCTACAGTCTCTACTTCCAAAAGGATCCTGTACTATTCCACTTCTCTTCATTTCAACCTCTTGTTCCAAGCCGCCATTATGTCTCCCCTGGACTATCATAACGGCTTCCTACCTAGGGTCCCTGACTCTAATCTTGGGCTTTACAGTCCAGCTTCCCCCCAGAGCCAGTGACCTTTCTGAAAAGGAAATTAGGTCCTGTCCTTCCCCTGTTAAAACTCTTCAATGGCTTAGCAAACTTACCAGGCCCACAGAGCTTCTGACCTCATCCACTACCACGCTGCCTCACGCTCCCTACATTCTGGCCACACCAGGTATCCGTCTGCTTTTCTAGAATTTCAAACATACTGCCTCCTCAGAGCATTTGCACATCGCTTCCCTCTGCTTAGAAAGCTTGACTCCTGGTTTTCCATATGTCTGGTAACTTTCATTCAGATCTCAATTAAAACACCATCTCCCAAGAAAGGATTTCCCTAACCTGGCCATTTTCTAATATAGTATCTCTTAAATTTTATGCATATTTTGTTATCTTTATCTAAAATTATCTCATTCTTTTATTTACTTTTTTATTCTGATTATAAGATCACAGCCCTTTCTGCTGTCTTCTTCTGGTTATGTCTCTAGCACCGAGAACAATACTTCTATCGTCGCCAGTACTCCATAAATATTTATCAAATAAATGTTGAATTACACTTAAGATGTTTTCTTCCTATTCATTTTCTACACTTTGAGGAATAATTCACAGTTGTGGTTTGATTCCCAAAGGCTGATAAGGGGAGTTCGTTCTACCAGAATTACAGTTTAAGACACTCTTAAGCTCACCATGGAGCAAAATCTCTTTTGTGACCTTGTGGGAATCTGAGGTTATGATTCTGAAACTTAATGTCCATAAGATGAAACTCATCAATTCAAAGTAAATTTAAAATAGCCTTCTAAAGCAGTAAGAAAAAAGAAGTGCAAGAGGAAGTTGCTAATAAATTGTAAATGTTTCTAAGACTGACTATATGAAAGTCTTAAATCATGAAAATAAAATAGTAAACATCAAGCCTTTTGCGGTGTTCTATATTATGCAGGATATGCAGTATATATGTATGAACTTAGTATTATCTATTTTTTCCTAAAGTAATATGACTAGGCTTAATAATATGATTTGCAACTATGAATTGAAAGTGCAGTGTGAGCAAATTTTTTGCTTCTTCCAACAGAAATTTTGAATTTTATTTACATCGAGAATGAAATACATTTTATTTAAATCTATAATGATTGCTTGTTTGATCACTTCCAGTTTTTTTTTTTTAAATTGGGGAATTGGGGGATGGGAACAGACAAGTTGCTGTCGTTTTGTTCTTCAGTCTAGTTGTGGAGGACGTTGCTTCACTGGCCCAAGTTGGCACCATCATTACGCTCTTCCCAGGCGAGGCAGATCAGTCGCCGGCTTCTGGACGGCCGCTCACTGCGGCTGCTGGCTGCTCACACTGGCTGCTGGCTACATACGGTAGCCCATGGCAACCCACTGCCACAGGGACTGCAGCCTTCGCCTTTGCCGGCAACTCACTGCAGCCCAGCTCCAGGTTGAGCTGTTGTTCACCATCTTAGCTGTAGAGGGCAGTGTCACTGGCCCTCATATGTGGGATCCGAACCGGGGCCCTCTGGGGCTACAAGCCAGCTCTTAACCAACGTGCCACTCGGCCGGCCCTGATCACTTCCGTTTTTGCTAGGTACTTTGGGGATCTGTTAAGGCACTGCCAGAGATTATTGTATTTGTCATGAGCTTCCTTGGGCAAGTGATAGAAACTGAGATCAACTTCAGCAAAAAGGAAATTTATTAGTCACAAAACCAGAGATTCTGGAGGGTCTCATGAAGATCCTTCTCTGTTCATCTCTTAGTTGTATTCATCTCTCCTTTCCTTTAATCTCAGCCTCATTATTGTCTACTGATGAGGTGCTTCTTCTAGTAAATTAATAATGGCTGGAGCAGGCCAAGGTTGTATTCTTCTAGCATCGTACCCTAAAGGAAAGAAATAGGTCTAGCTTATTTCCACTAGCTTACTCATTCAGTTGCCTGACATTTGTTTAACCCATGTTGATGGAACACCCTTTGTATCAGGCTCATTCTGAAAAGTTCCTGATTCCCATAGACCTTGTTTAGGCCATGTGTCTTGTCCTGCCCAGAGGAATAGGGCTAATAGGCAGCACTACGCCAAATGCCTCTGTCTTGGCTGGGAAGTGGATGGTACCATTATTTACATGGTTCCGGGGGGAAAAAGGGCATATTGTTCCCAGTTATAGGAAGATGGGAAATGTGCTGGTCAGACAAAAACTCAGAGTTATAATATTTCACTCAAATAATGAGATTCCTACATAATTAATAAGCTGGGTATAAGTTTCAAATTAAGATGACAAAACAGTAAAAGACAAAAATCGTTTTTTCCATTTCTTCATTTAAAAAAAATTCTACTTTGGAAACATCTTAACTTGATCAAATTTGCTTATACACTTGTTTTCATTTCTAGTTGGTTTCTTGTGCAATCCTCTATGCTATTTAATTGAGATGTGGCCAAAGCTTTGTGAGACTGCTGAACTTCACAGTATAATTTCTTTTTTTGTATAATTAAGAAAAGGAAATTCCCAAGCAAAAGTCATAAAGCAATTTCCCCCTTGTGCCCTACAAAAGAAAAGCTTAATATTGTCCATCTTAGTGCTTATATAATTCTAAATTTGGATGAATAGTCTTGTTTCCAACCCTTCCCCAAGCAAATTTCTCTTGTAAACATTCATGACCCTAATACAGAGTTTTATGTATTAATGGATCAGTTCTTCTGTATTTCTAAAATCATTATAGTCTTCTTTTGATTATCTTGTCAGTTTAGATTCTGTGGCTCAATTAAAAAATACAAATTTTTTTCAATTAAGTATTTGGTTACTTATTACTAACGAGACTTTCTCCCCCTGTCCTCTTCCCCCTGCCTGCCTCCCTCCATCTCCACTGGAATTTAGTTTATGAGAAGACTACATGGCACAAATTTCAACTACATATGGAATTTGCTAATACCTAGTGATTCACTTTGCCGGACTAATATCTCTTTCTACCACATTTACCTGAAAAGATTTTCCCTTTAGGAAAGCATGCTGGATAGTTTTCATCACCTCTTATTTTTCTGGGTGTTTTGTGATTTCATCCACTATTCATTTCTCTAACGTCTTGCTGCCACTACTACCCATGTTGATAATGTAGGAGCTTTGAACATTTCTTTATTTTTTTAATTATTTTTTTTAGTTATAGTTCACATTCAGTAATATTTTATATTCGTTTCAGGTGTATGGCATAATGGTTAGACATTTATATAATTTATCCAGTGATCCCCTCTATTAGTCTAATACCCACCTGGCACTATACATAGTTGTTAAAACATTATTCATTACATTCTCTATGTTATATGTTATATTCCTGTGAGTATTTTATAACTACCAATTTGTATTTCTTAATCCCTTCACCTTTTATACCCAACTCCTTAACCCCCCTTCCCTCTAGCAACCATCAGTTTGTTCTCTATATCTATGAGTCTGTTTCTGTTTTGTTTGTTCATTTATTTAATTCTTTAGATGCCACATATAAGTGAGATCATATGGTATTTGTCTTTCTCAGTCTGACTTATTTCACTTAGCATAATTCCTTCTAGGTCCATCCATAACACACTCTAGGTCTGCATCCTCACCAACACTTGTTGTTTGTTGATTTATTGATGATTGCCATTGTGACAGGTGTGAGGTGATATCTCATTGTGGTTTTAATTTGCATTTCTCAGATTATTAGTGATGTTGAGCATTTTTTCATATGTCTGTTGGCCATCTGTATGCTCTCTTTGGAGAAATGTCTATTTAGGTCCTCTGTCCATTTTTTAATTGGATTGTTTGTTTTTTAGTGTTGAGTTGCATGAATTCTTTATAAAATTTGGATATTAACCCCTTATATCAGACATATCATTGGTGACTATCTTCTTCCATTCAGTAGGCTCTCTTTTCATTTTGTTGGTGGTTTCCTTTGCTCTGCAAAATCATTTTAGTTTAATGTAGTTCCATTTGTTTAATTTTTCTTTTGTTTACCTTGCTCAAGGATATAGATCAGAAAAAAATATTACAAGAGCAATGTCAGAGAGTTCACTGTTTATGTTTTCTTCTAGGAGTTTTATGGTCTCAGGTCTTACATTTAAGTGTTTAATCTATTTTGAGTTTATTCTTGCATATGGAGTAAGAAGGTGGTTCAGTTTCATTTTCTTGCATATACTGTTCAGTTTCCCCAACACCATTTATTGGATAGACTGTCTTTACTTCACTGTATATTCTTGCCTCCTTTGTCATAAATTAAATGACCCTGTAGGTATGTGTTTATATGTGGGCTTTCTATTCAGTTCCATTGATCTATATGTCTGTCTTTATGCCAGTACCATGCTGTTTTGATTACTATAGACTTGTAGTATAGTTTGATATCAGATAATGTGATATCTTCAATTTTGTTCTTCTTACTCAAGATTGCTGTGGCTATTCAGGGTCTTTTGTGGTCCTATATAAATTTTAGATTATTTGTTCTAGTTCTGTGAAAAATACTATTGCTGTTTTGATAGGAGTTGCATTGACTCTATTTGTTGCTTTGGGACATTTTAACTATATTAATTCTTCCTTGAGCATGGTATATGCCACTTATTTGTATCTTTAATTTCTTTCTTCAGCATCTTATAGTTTTCCAAGAACAGGTCTTTTACATGCTTGGTTAAATTTATCTCTAGGGTTTGTGTTTTCTTTTCAGTTGTAAACAGGATTATTTTCTTAACAGTTCATTATTTTTGTATAAAAATACAACTGATGGGGCTGGCCAAGTGGCTCCCATTCTCAATTGCTACACGCAAGTGTGGAGCCAGTCTGTTTCGTGTCTGCACCCCTCCTATTAGTTTTGACATGACTTCTTTATATTCTTAGTTATAGAACTTCTGTTCAGCTGGAGTTCAGATGGTTCTCCAGGTTGACTATTCTAAAAATTAGTTTTAATTTTAATATGGTTATGGGAAGAGGCAAGGACAGTGTTTATCTACTCCTCTATCTTGGATACTTGCCTTGAAAATTTCTTTATTAATGATCTATTTTGTTCCTGTTGTTTCTTTGAAACATGGGTGAGTAATTTTTTTTTGGTCTTTCTTGAAGGTGCTCAAAGAAGTAAATGTGGTGACTGTGAGTTGGTGAATTTTCACTGCAACAAATCAACAATATTGTGACAGTGAATTCAATATTCATTTACTTACCTGAGAAATTACTTTATTTTTATCTCTTTTTTCCCCTGGTTTGTTCTATGGGCAATAAGGAAAATGAATTTCTTTATATTTTGGTGGCATTCTTAAAGCATGGTTTCACTGTTGTTGTTGTTTTTTTGTTTTTTGTTTTTTTAATTTTTATTGGGGAATTGGGGGATGGGAACAGCGCTGTGGAACTGGGGGAAGGGGAATGGACAAGTTGCTGTCGTTTTTTGTTCTTCAATCTAGTTGTGGAGGACGTTGCTTCACTGGCCCAAGTTGGCACCATCATTGCGCTCTTCCCGGGGGAGGCAGATCAGTCCCGGCTTCTGGACAGCCGCTCACAGCGGCTGCTAGCCAATCACGCTGGTTGCCCATGGCAACCCACTGCAGCAGGGGCTGCAGGCTATGACGCCAGCGACTCATGGCAGCCCAGCTCCAGGTTGAGCTGTTGTTCAGCATCTTAGCTGTAGAGGGCAGTGTCACTGGCCCTCATATATGGGATCCGAACCAGGGCCCTCTGGCGTCCCAAGCCAGTTCTTAACCGTCGCGCCACTCAGCCAGCCCTTGTTGTTGTTTTTTTAATCTAAGAATTGGATGTTTCCGTCTATGGTATCCACTTTGAATAAAGTATACTATTTCTTATAAGCAAGATTGTTGTTTTGAAACCTGAATGTTATTTAATTCTTTTCAGCTTTTCTTCACAAACGCTATGTGAGAACTTATTGTTTCCTGGTGCTTGTCATTATGAAACCTGACAGCAGCAAATCAAGAGGCTCAATTTTATTCTACTTAAGATTATTTTCACAGGACAAACACAAACCCATCCATAACCATTGATTTTGGATATTATAACATAAAATGGTGAATATCTTGAAAGAGAAATAGTGACCTCTTTTCCTGTCTTGGCTTTGTATTGACCAAGTTACTTTCTTTAATTCCTTTCAGCACTTATTGTCAATATCAGGAGTTTGAGTGCCAGTTTTAAGTCATGCAACATTGGACAACCCACTTAACCTCGCTGCAACTCAATAATGAGGCCAGACTGTAGAGTCTCTAAGGTTTATTACTTCTAAAATGTCTATGAATGAATAATACTCAGGCTATATAATATATATTATCTCATGCTGCCATTTACTTATTTATTCTTTTTGTAATTGTTTTCCCCTTATCTTACTAGTAAGTTTCTAGAAGGCCTATACTATTTTTCTATTATTTTATGTTCTTCTACACAGAGATTTGCACAGAGGACTCAGTAAATGTTCTTGGATGAGGATAGTGATCGTTCATTGGAATAATATTGATGATACATTTGGGTAACTAGGATTTGTTCCTATTTGTGAAGATTTGGGTGTGGGGGAAAATAATGGTGAGATTATTCATAATTCTTGCCATTCTTCCTTTATGTCACAGTTGCTCTTTGTTTCCTCCCTCTCATCCCCATAGCCATAAATTCTACCCACTAAAGGTGGATCATTGTTAACATTTGAAACTCTATGCTGGAGCTTTTTTTTCTTGCTGTAGGAGCACACTTGACCTCTGAGGAAAGTACATGGTTCCAGAAGCTGCCTTCAACCCATGACAGAAGTGGAACATACCCACATCACAGTATTTACAGTGGCATTTCAAATTGCTAACACTATTCTTGTCTTCACTATCCTTTTGTTGGCAAGCCCACCAAATTGCAGAGTGTTTGATTTAATTCTCACTGGTTTTTAAGCAGAAAGTGCACAGGAATGATTGGGGTTTAATAGTTTATTTATTCTTGTTTTAGTGCAGATTATCAAAAGTAGACAGTTTGCCTACATTTTCTCAGCTGGAATCATTAAGGAAAATATAGGTCTTCAATAGTGAGATGAGGCAAAGGAAAGAAAATGGGTGTTTGAATACATGGAATGTTTCAGAGAAAAGCAAGTTGTTTGGGGGCTTAAAATAAGAATCTTTAGTCAGTTTCTGTGTAGCATGGTAGACGTCAGGAACATGGCAGGCATATAAGTAACAAATGCTAAGATAAAGAACATATTATATTCTCAATAAATGAAATAAGGAGTGAGTGTATAAAGTGTAAAAAGAAGTTGGAAGTACCAGAAGTAAGTTTGCATATTTGTTTTGAGAAAAGACATAAAGTTTTTGAGACTATAATACTATACTGTGTTAATTTTATAAAAAAGAGAGTTTTCTTATCTTGGGCAATTGCTGGCCTAAACTGAAATTAATTCAGTCGTGAAAGATCAAATTGAGTTGTATATGCTCATTATTTTCCATTAGTAGTCTTAGAAGTTCAACAATTTTTAATAGGGAAAATAAACAAGATCAATATTGTTTTTATCCATGCAGTTTATACAGGCGCTCCCTTACTCTTACTTTTCCTCATAATCGTCATTTGCCCTATTTTTAATATATCTAATTCATGATATATAGGTTTATTTGAATTTAACATGTTAACAAGAAAATGAATCTTTTACTTCATGTTATTCTTCTTAATTTGTACATATAAGGTTATATTAAATACACATGTATTTAGGCACTTCTTGAAATACATGTAAGGTGCCAGATTATGATAAATGAATAATTTTCTTTGCCACACCTAAATATGCATTATGGTGTTTTGAAAAGAAGTGTGAAGGTCAGATTTGAAGTGCCACGCCCTTCCAGTTGTATGAGGGTATTTCTACTTAGTTAGTATGTTGATGTGATCCATTTGCTACATATCTATTTACACCATCACTTAGGTTCTCCCAGATGATGAAATGCATGACCAGCTACCATTAAAAATGCAATTAAAAGACAGATGTTATCGTACAGTGCTAATAACCAAATTTAATGGAATCTTATTATTACAGGATATATGCATTTAAATATTGATTTCTACTACAGTGGGTCCACCATTCTTTTAGGAGTTAAAAACTAAGAAAAACACATTTCAACTTAATGTTATAAATGGTCATTAATCCATAGAGATGATGAAGAAGATAAAACATTTACACAGAGCACAAATATTGGAAAGTATAAAGAAAGAAAGACTACTAATGTGGGCATATAAGCTGCTTGTGTGAATTAGATAAATCTATGAGTCAAAGACATAAGACTAACAGGAATATGAAATAAAAAGAAATATGAACTAAGTGTTCATTGGGGACATTTGTCATATCATTTCTATCTGTGACCAATATAGCAGCAACTGATTAAAAGCTGTCACTTTCAGTAGATAAATTCATCTACTAAAGCCATAATCTTAACAGTGCTTATGAACAAACAGCAGTCTTACCCTAATGGCTACAAAAATCAATTAAACAATTTGTTTGGTGTACTACAAGCTCCTTGAAAATCTGATTGTGTAGCTGATTTCATTGCTCTCTGTTTACATAAATAATTATTCCCCCCCCTTTTTTTAGATGTGTATGAACTCTTCCATTAGGCATCTATCAAAGGGAATGATCTCTGTTGATGTAAAAAGCACTCAGGAAGCTTGAGTGGTGTCTTCTATAGTGTAGGACTACCCTGATGCATGCATGCCTCAGATTTATATCTTATGGGGAAAATTACTGCCACCCGGAAGTATTAATATTGATTCTTGTTCCCATGTTTTTCACAATGAACTAGTAGGATATTAACAGCTGCATCAAGTGGATATTAACCCTCTCTATGCCTCTTAGTCTTGCAATATTGAACATGCATCACTAACTTCTTTCTTTTCACTTGCACTAATGCGTAGCCTCTCTGTGGCACATGATATTCCCTGAAACAGGTTTATGGTTTTTTTTTTTAAAGGAACAAAGTCCCTGCTCATGGAGTTTACACTCTAGTAGAGGAGGACAGATATTAGACAAGTAAATGCATTATATGCCAGATGTCAATAACTATGGCAAAAATAAAGTAGGTTATAGACAATTTTATTTAAAATAATTAGGGAATGCCTCTCTGATGAGCTTCCATTTAAACAAAGCCTATTAAGGGGGACGATTGAAGCATTTCAAAATCTGGGGGAAGAAGTTTCCAGGCATAACAGCAATAAGAGAAAATGCCTTTAAGTAGAAATATGGTTGCAGAGTTTAAGGAACCTGGAATAGTGAGTGAATAGTAGATGAGGAAAGAGAGACAGTGGGGGAGTTTAGAGGACAAATCATGTAGAGTCTTATAGTTCAATGAGTTCTGAATGAAAATGGAAGTTATCAAAGTTTTCACACAAAACCCCAGAATCCCCTTCATATTCCCTTCCAGTAACTGCTCCAAGGGCAACCTATTCTGACTTTTAACCCCATGGATTACTTTGGCTTGAACTTTGTATACATGGAATTGTGTGGTATGCTCCCTTGATTTTCCAACTTATTTCATTCAAGTTATATTTGAGAGATTCATCCATATTGTTAGATGATTCCAGCTGAGAAAATGTAGGCAAACTGTCTACTGTCTACTTATGATAATCTGCACTAAAACAAGAATAAATAAACTATTAAACCCCAATCATTCCTGTGCATTTTCTACTTAAAAGCCAGTGAGAATTAAATCAAACACTCTGCAATTTGGTGGGCTTGCCAACAAAATGATAGTGAAGACAAGAAGAGTGTTAGGAATTTGAAATGCCACTGTAAATACTGTGATGTGGGTATGTTTCACTTCTGTCTGGGTGGCAGCATGGCTCAGTGGTGAGAACATGTGCTCCTAACAACAAGGTTGCCATTCAACTCCTACATGGAACGGTGGGCTACACCCACCGCAACTAAGATGGAACATGGCACCTTGAGCTGAGTGGCAGCAAGTTGCCTAAGAGCTGCTGGATGGCAACTGGACTTGGAGCTGAGCTAGCTGCACCCTCCACAACTAGGACTGAAGGACAACAACTTGGCTGTTCCCCTTTCCCAATTCCCTAACACTGTTCCCCTTCCCCAATTCCCCAATAAATAAAAAAATCTTTAAAAAACCATGTATACATTTTTTGGCACTGTGTGTGTGTGTGTGTGTGTGTGTGTGTGTGTGTGTGTGTATTATATAGAAATATTTATAGCAAAAGTGATAGGATATTACATTTGAGATTAGGTTGTGAAGACTGTGACTTCCATTTTTTTGGCATGCTTTCCATCTTGCATACTTCCTCAGATGAAGCCAGCTGCTATGTTGTGACCTCCTGTATGGTGAGGCCTTGTGATTAAGAACTGAGGAATGAAAGGTTTCAGTTTAACTCAAGGTAGGAAGTGAATGCTGCCAAAAACCACTGCAATGAGTTTGTAAGCAGATCCATCTCTACTTGAATTAAGAAGATTGCAGCCTTTCGAGAGACTCAGAGTCCGAAGACCTAACTAATAAGTACACAGTTTTCTGACCCAGAGGAATAATAAACATGAGATAAATAAATGTGATAAAATAAATATGTTGCTTTATGCCGTTATATTCGTATTTCAGCATAATTTGTTACACAATAGATAGCTAACAAATTGGCCATTTGTATACACTCTTTTGTGATATGCCTGTATATGTTTTTTGCCCATTTTTCTGTTGCATTATATGCTTGCTTGCTTATTTATCTTCTGTTTATTTGTTTATTTATTTATGGGAGTTCTTTAAATATTCTGAATATGAGCACCTAACATACAAATTGCATGTATCTCCTCCCATTATATGGCTTGCCTTTTCACTCTCTTAATGATGTTTTTTGATGAATAGTGATTATTAATTTTAAAGTAATCAATTT
This sequence comes from Hipposideros armiger, assembly GCF_001890085.2. Classification (NCBI taxonomy): domain Eukaryota; kingdom Metazoa; phylum Chordata; class Mammalia; order Chiroptera; family Hipposideridae; genus Hipposideros; species Hipposideros armiger. The sequence goes on along the minus strand of NW_017731913.1, from coordinate 378,792 downwards.
TATCAATTTTTTACCCTTTGTAATTAATGCTTTTTGTGTCATGTTTAAAAAATTTTTACCTGCCTCAAGGTTTTAGAAATATTGGTCTATGTCTTCATTTAAAATTTTGTTGTTGTAGGCCGGCCGAGTGGCGCATTAGTTAGGAGCTGGCTTGGGATCCCAGCTCTGAGCAGCAGGGCCCTGGTTTGGTTCCCACATTAGGGCCAGTGACACTGCCCTCTACAGCTAAGATGGTGAACAACAGCTCAACCTAGAGCTGGACTGCCGTGAGTTGCCAGCGATGGCTAGGCTGCAGCCCCTGCTGCAGTGCGCTGTCATAAGCTACCATGAGCGGCTGGCAGCCAGTGTGAGCTGCCAAGTGCCGCCCTGAACAGCTGTCCAGAGGCTGGCGACTGATCCGCCTCACCTGGAAAGAGCACAATAATAATACCAACATGAGCCAGTGAAGCAGCGTCCTCCACAACTAGACTGAAGAACAAAAGGACAGCAACTTGTCTGTTCCCCTTCCCCAATTCCCCAACACTGTTCCCCTCCCTTAATTACTCAATAAAATCTTAAAAAAAAATTGTTGTTTTACCTTTTACATTTAGATCTATAATCCATTCAAATTGATTATGTTTACCAGCTGAGCTAGGTATCAAGATTTATTTTTTTCCATATGGATATATAATTCACCCAGGAACATTTATTAAAAGACCATCCTGTCTGAATTGCAGTTCAATGTTACTTTTGTCACAAATCAGGTAACTGTATATATTAAACTGTTCTGTATTAACTTGGTTAAGCTGGTAATTACATTTCACAGAATCTCCTTCCCTGAATGGTTTTCCATTAGAGTTGGCTAATAGAGGAACTTGTGTAATATTTGAAAGGAGAAAATGAGGAAGTGGCCATTATCCTTTGGAAGTGTTCTTAGATATGTCCATGGACAGACACAGAGGTACTGGTGGTTTTTACTACATCCTCATTCTTTTCATCTCCATGTCTAGCTTTTCATCCTGACTTCGGTTCTTGCTGACCAACAGCAGCCCTGGGCCATCACTAGGTACTTGGCAGTGCACCTAAAGGAGTGGCAGTACATCAATGCAACAGTTTGCAATAGACCTTCCACTGGTTTCTTCTTCATGTCTGCAGCTGGATATGCTTGGTTTTTTGTTTTGTTTTGCTTTTGATATGCTTTTCAGGTATCTTTGCAAGCTTTGACTTTTCCACCCATGCCAATGCATCAAGAGAATTGGTTAGTGTACTCCTTCCCTGACTCCAACTCCCTTTGGTAGCAAAAGGCATATGAGTTCTGACAATTACGTTCACGAACCTTCCACTGTGTGCTTGCTTACACAGTGGAAAGTTCGTGAACGTAATTGTCCGACCTTGTAGACGTTAGGTGCAGACAATGTACGCAATCCTGTTGTGAATGCAGGCTGATACAGTGTGTATGGGTGGATCTGGTTCTGGCCTCTCCTATCTGTTCACTTAAGGTTTTCTATTCTTGCACCAATAATACACTGTCTTAATTATTATAGTTTTATAATGAGTCTTGATATCTGGCAATATAAGCCCCCAGCTTCATTAATCAAGGTTGTCTTGGATACTCTTGGCCTTTCTTATTTCTGTATAGATTTCAGCCAAGCCCTGAGTTGAGTAAAAGAGAGGGTTAACAGATCAGAGAGGGAGAAGAAGAGACGTGGATAGAAGATGCATGGAGCATGGAAGGAATTAGTAAAACAAAAGTTGAAGGCAGAAAAGCCTGAAGTTTACATTAAAGGAAGTAGAAAGCAGAAATAAAATGGGAATCCTTGAGAAGAAAATAAAAGGTGAATTGGGAAAGTGATGTGAAATAGGATGCTGGCGATGAGCTAGAATTTGGGGAAGCTGAGGAGACATGGACGGTGAAAGGGTCTATGAGAGACCGTAGGAGCAGAGGTAAGTGTTGGTGACTATAAAAATCTCCTGGGAAGAAATTACAGATGTGAGAAGAGAATAAAAACAAATCTGAAACCAGCTGTATTACCATCGCTGTATTAGTTTCCCATGGCTGCTGTAACAGATGACCGCAAATTGTGTGGCTTAAAAACAATATAGTTGTCGAGGTAAAAAATCTGCGATGGGTCTCGCAGGGCTAAAGTCAAGTTCTCGCAGGGATGCGCCTTCTGGAGGCTCTGGGGCAGAATCTGTTGCTTTGGCTTTTCCAGCTTCTCGAGGCTGCCCGGCTTCCTTGCCTTCTGGTTCTGAGCCAGAAACTGCATGACTCTGACCTCTGCTTCTATCATCACATTCCTTCGCAGATTCTCCCGCCTCCCTTTTTTGTTTGTATGAACACTTATGTGATGACATTGGGCCCACCTGAATAATCCAGGATAATCTCCCCATTTTGAAATCCTTAATCACATGTGAAAGTCCCTTTTGTCATGAAAGGTAACATATTCCCAGGATCCAGGGATTAGGACATAGACATCTTTAGGGGACCTTGGGTCTGCCTATGACAATTTCTAAGCCAGATTTAGATGTTTATCTTTGTTAAAGTCAATATGATCAGATTTTTAAACAAAGTATTCTATTATATTTCACAAAGAAGATAGAGCAAGCTTGAAAACATAACACAAAATATTCATTTAGGCAAGAAATAAGTAGTTTTCTACCTTTGGAGACCAAGAAACCTAGGACCATATCCTGGCTATACCATTTGCCACCTGTGTCAACCATAAACAGTAATAAACCTCTCTGACCCTTTCAATTCTCACAGTTGATAATGAAAAGACAATATTACAGTGTGAGGCCTAAAATTAAAGTTTAAAATTAAGTGTTGCCTTGACATTTGTTGAAATGGGAAGGGCCTCAAAGATACTTATCCTGTGTCTCCCTTCCTACTACACTTCCACAGATAAGGTCCCCTAGTCAAGCATGCTGCCTTATCAGATGGACCAAATTCCATTCCTGCTTATCGTTATGGATTTAGCTCCCTGCCAGCCTGCGGGATTGTTCAAACAAGTCAATCACACCCTCCCATGGTAACCAGGGGGCATCCCAACCTCTGGATACTACCAAGTCTGCCGCCCATAAGCTTTGGTTCACTCTGTTCCAGAGACAACCCCATGTGGCCCTCTATGGCAGGTGGGATCCTCCACCTCTGACTGTGAGTATATGCAACTAATTCACTGCTGCAGGTCTCATCTACTAAATTATGGGTGCTGGGTGTTCCACCATCCCCATAACCCTAGGGCAGAAATCCCTTCCTCACCAATGAGGTGGAAAGGAGGCAATGAAACATATCTATCTCATAACATTTTTATGCAGTTAAAACTTATTTAAAGAATGTTAACCTCTTAGCAAAAAACATGGCAAAGATCTGCTATGCAGGACATCCTCAGTAAGTGGTAGCCATTGTTATTATTATTGTGGCTGAAGTGTCATTGTTATTGTATTTTTAAATTCCCATTCTCTGCACTTGGCATGAGTTGAAATTAGATGCTTTTCTTGTGACCCAAGTACTTGTGTTCTACAGAAAGGAGGATACAGTGATTATAAAGGCACACTAGGTGAGAAAAGTGCCATTTGGGGTTTTATGGTGTAAAGACTAGTTAGGAATTTTCTATATCCAAACTCTGAGGAAATTGTCCAGCAAAAGTATATTTTAATGTAGAGGAGGTAGAGAAAAGATAAAGTTGTGTTTGTCAGAAAAATAATAGTCTTCACTTATTGTATATGAATAGACTTCAAACGTGGCCACTGAGCTACACCTCCTTGACTTGTACAAAGAAAGAAATGATTCCCAACGTGAGTGGTAGAATCTTCATAAAGAATTCAGCAAATTCTAAACTCAGATGTAAATGGGAAGAGAAATGAAGTGATTTTGGATTTTGGGTATTTTTTTGTCCTTCGTTAATGAGCACCTGAAACATAGCATTATCATTTTCTCAGAAGGGAACCATAGGCTGGTTTTAAATGTAAGTGTTGCTCATGGACCGAAACTCAGAAAATGAATTCCAAAGGTGATGCATTGATGAATCCCAAAAGGACATGGCAAGCTTCAAGGGAAAATCAGTTACTAGAATATTTATGGAAAACATTTACTTAAGAACCTGATGCAATCGGCAAAGAAATTGTTCATGGTTATAGAGCATCCAGCAGAGCTTTCCAGAGTAGTGGAAAACGGGAAGGCTCCAGTTTCTCTGCAGTGGTGTGTTGATCACACACTCTTTTATGTTCTATTCCATCCGTGCAAAAGGTCTTTGCGGAATATTTCCTCAAGCTTGCTGTGCTGTGAACTCTTTCCCTTGCAGAATACAGAGAACCCAGCTTCCTCCCTCAGCTCCACAGCACAGGAAACATCCACTTGTCATTTTCTCCCCTCAGACCACATCTGATGAGAGCCTGCCATGTGTTAGCCGAGGAAATCTGCTGAAGCAGCCTATTTGGATTTACTTAGATGGAGAAATGTTTTGAGAAAATGGCAGATGTACAGTGCACACATGGAGCAAAATCATTTTTTTTTACACAACAATTTAGTTTGCTGTCTTTGCATACTGAGACCAAGAAAACCATTCTTCAGAAAAATTATAAGTGTCCTGGAACAGAGCCAGCACACGCTTAGAAGCTTTTCTCATGGCCCTGATAGCAGCATTTTGCTGTTTTTGTGAAACCCAGTGACCTGAGAAAGTGTAAGCTGAACAATTAGTTTCAAAAGATCATTTTATGCAAAAAAACCAGCATGAGTTAATGAATAAAAGAGATGAAAAAAATAATGTTGACACAGCCCAAACTCTCTCCTAAATTCGACACCCATATATACAAGTGCCAACTAACTGCCGGTTGGTTATCTCCTCATGGTGAACTTACCTGCCTCCTAGGTGGCTTTCTAAGAATTCTAGGATTTCTAGGAGTATCTCAGACTGAACTCCTTCACTTTCCCTTCTCTCAGTCTGCTTCTCTGGTTTCCCAGTGAAAGACCCTACAGTCACCCAGTTGAAACCTGACTCTCTGACTTCTCCATTTTCATCAACTTTCTTTCTGTCCCCTCCCAACTGCTTCTCCACCACATGCATCTAAATGAATTTGCCTTTTTATTCTATTCTCATTTTCACATATGTATCTTCATCTATTCCCAATGGTCCCTACCCCCAGCCATGTCTCCAACCATTCGCTTCTGGAATCACATACTCTTTTCCAGCAGAAATCTTTTCCTTCTGTCTTGCTCCATCGCAATTTAGTTTTTCAGACTAAAGGAAAATGATCATTATAGAATTTGTAGATTCTGATCAGGCCCCTCTTTGATTTAAAAGCCTTTTATTTGTTTTCCACTGCTCTTCAACAAGGTCCAAACTCCTTAAAAGATCTTTGTTTCCTATTTGGACCCTTGCTTCTTGCATACATTGTATTGAAGCTGCCAGCCCCTCATAAATGCAACTTCTTTCACTTTCTGAAATAAATACTGCCTTCACTCAACTGTTTTCTCTGCCTAGAACAATCTTTTCCCCCTAGTTGGCCTGGATAACTCTTACGTATCTTGTAGTAATTTTTCCTGCCTCAATTGCCTCACAAATCTCCCTGTAATTCCATAAAGCACTAATGTGGTTTATTAGGATTGTTTCATTGTCCCACCTCTAGACCTTAGGATCTACAAAGGCAGGCACCAAGTTTGATTGGTTTACTCTTCCATCTTTAGCTCACCTGTATGTCAACCCAGTTTGAGTGACACAGAGTAGGCTCTTAATAAGTGCTTGTTGGATGAGGTTCTGTCTATAGTAAGTCCTCACTTAATGTCTTTGATAGGTTCTGTGATTTTAGGTGAAGTGATGTATAATAAAACCAAATTTGCCAGTCTAATTGATATGAACAAGAGTTAAGTTTCTGTGGCATTTCATCAACATTATAATCAAACAATGTTGAATGAAACAACATTATTTGAGGACCTGCTGTATATGTCAGCCATAAAGTTAGGTATTTACATGAATTATCTTCTTTAATGTCTGTAATAACTCTGTGAAATAGGTATTATGTTCATTATACGGATCAGAAAGGTGAGGCTCAGAGAAGGATTGAGTTTGCCTAAGGTCACAGAATGGGGTCAGTGGTGAGACTGGAATCAAAACTCAATTTCCAGTGTTCTGCTTAAGGTTACACATTGCTTTGGTAGATGCAGGATACTAGTTAGGGATGGCAGAGAGGCTGATAAAGAGAAGGAAAAGTTTGGTACGAGGGAGGTCACAGTGCAGGAGAATAGAGGGAAAGGGATTCTGACATTCTCGGCTTAATTTCCCAAATGCAGAGACTGGCCTTATCTGGAAGGCAGGGACCCTCTCAGTATTCTCATGTTAGAGGGTCCTCCCCACCTGCCTCCCACCTGAAGCATCTCAGTAAGGTCCATTTTGTAAAGGAAGAAGGCAGATGAGATCAAGTTCCTAAGCTCTGTGTACCAGATCTGATTCATGTGAACTTTCCAAAAGTTGAATCACCTGATTCTTATCTCCCTGGTACCATAATGCCATTTCCTGTTGGACCAAGAGTAGAAACTTGGGTACTGTCTTTGCCCTCTTGGGCCTCAAAAGTTGACTAGGGAGGTTATATTAGCAGTTTATTTCCTACCATACTCTGTAGGCCTGTAAGAACTTTTACCCATACAATGTTCTTTTTGTGCTGAAATCTTGATAATTACATGTGGTACTTTTTCTTTGGCAAATATGGCCCAGGATATACTGCTTCAATTCTGTGCCACACGTACGGCTCCAGGGGAGAGCTTTAAACTGCAAATTTTCCCACTTTTCATCTTATAACATTGGGTTCTACTTTATGATGTTTCTAAATTTCTGCAATTTAGTGGACAGAGAATGATTTAAAAAGAGAACATTCTCAAAATTAAAGCTTGTTTTACAAAAGTGATTTGACTCATTTAAAATGGAGAACCGAGCAATCTGAAGAATTTTAGAATAAATCATCATTAACCATACATGACGTGCTGTACAACAACTAAATTCTGATGCACAATTAGTCACCTAATTAGGCTTAAAACTCATTTAGATAGATGGCTTCAATCCCTGCCCACCCACTTGTTTTTATTACTCCCATTTGCACACTGAATACAATTTAAGGCTCATATTACAGAGCTCTGGAGCCTACACAAATGCCTGCTGGATGGAAAGACAAATGGCCTATTTGGGTGATCAATGAGTCAGGGGCCGTGAGACCCACATCTTACAGTGCGTTGCATATGCTTAAACAGTGTTCACTGGGAAAACGTCTTTCTGTAGAATTTCTCAGACTGGTTCCTCAAGTGAAGTATGCACCCTGCTCACTTTACATAGTAATTTCATGAATAGGAAATAAATAGATGATACAGTCATGAAAACCACTTTCTGTGGAGGCGTGGCTACCAGGGTACCATATAATAAGTTCCCTATTTCATTGATACTAAGACACACACTTTTTCAGATTTTTATCATCCTTGTAATTGAGGTGTATCTCAAAATCAATTGTGGTGTCGTATGTACTTTCCAGAGTGTCTCTTTCTTGGTAATACATAAAATAATGGTGTGTCTTTTTTTTTTAAAAGATTTTTATTGGGGAATTGGGGGGATGGGAACAGCGCTGGGGAATTGGGGGAAGGGGAACAGACAAGTTGCCGTTGTTTCGTTCTTCAGTCTAGTTGTGGAGGACGTCGCTTCACTGGCCCAAGCTGGCACCATCATTGTGCTCTTCCTGGGCGAGGCAGATCAGTCGCTGGCTTCTAGACGGCTGCTCACTGCGGCTGCTGGCCGCTCACTCTGGCTGCTGGCTACACACAGTAGCCCATGGCAACCCACTGCAGCAGGGGCTGCAGCCTACCGCAGTCACCAGGGACCCACGGCAGCCCAGCTCCAGGTTGAGCCACTGTTCAGCATCTCAGCTGTAGAGGGCAGCGTCACTGGCCCTCATATGTGGGATCCGAACCGGGGCCCTCTGGCATCCCAAGCCAGTTCTTAACCATCACACCACTCGGCCGGCCCTGGTGTGTCTTATAATCAGTGGCATCTTAGGTGCAGTGAAATATGATTTGTTGCTCTCCTGGCAACTTTAGGTAGAATTTTTAATTTATCTAAAAGAGTTTACTAGACACAATATTCATTCTTTTTTTTTTTTTTTTTTTTTTAAGCTGAGCCATCCTGTCACCTGTTGGCAACTCAGTGGCTGCTCAGCTCAGGCCAGGCATCCAACTGCTGTTGCTCAGAGCGCAAACTCTTGAGCGAGCTCTTAACCAACTGAACCCTCGGCCGGCCCCACAGTATTCATTATTTTATTCCTTCATTTCAGTACCTATAATTTACACCTTTTTTGGCACTGGCAAAATAAAGTAAGACACTGATACTGATCTCTATTACCTTTGGCCAAGTAGAAGGAATAGATATGTTAACTATATTATGGTGCAAAACATTGTTGTGAGTGCTGTACCAGAGGGCAACTATAAGGTACAATGTGGAGTAGTAGGAATTCAGCATACTTCGTCCAATTAACCTCTTTTGTACCTTTGTAATTTTCTGAAATGTCCTCTGTTTCCTCATTTGCGGTGACAGTTCATAGAAAGGGTTTTTTGTTTTGTTTTGTTTTTTGTTTGTTTTTGTTTTTTGATAAGAGTAAGGGTTTATTGACTTGACAGTGAATCTCAGATTTCAGTGCATAAGGATTGTTGGGGGTTGTGTATTAACAATGCAGACTCCTATGGTCCTTTCCAAGACATTCTGATTCAGTAGGTGGGAGCCCACAAATTAGTGTTTCTAATAACCTGCCTCTGACCCACAGGTGATTCTCATGTTTATGATGATCTTTAGCCCACATTTTGGGAGACATTGGACTGGACAGAAAATACTAACACTGGAGCTAGTTATAATAATAAGAATTAACGTAACATTTGACTTGCTTGTAATTTGTGTCAGTATCCCAAATCTCCGGATGTTCACGTGGCAGCAAGCATTGGGCCATAATGAATGCCCATACTAAACAGATAGATGATGTCTCCTACTTGCTTATAACAGTTTTATTTCACAACTAGGAAAATAATTCATTTTAAAAAAGTCTCTGGAAGTATTTCATGTTTATACCAATGTTTAGTCAGCTTCTTTCTGCTTTTCTGAAATGAGGAGGTGGTAGTATTGAAAGGAGATACCAGCAGATGGATCTAATCTTTGTGGGTATGGAGGGGAAAAAACAAAGGGGAGGTATTATGGGTAGGACTGGAGCCATACAGTTTTATGTTTTTCTCATTTGCCACATGCCAACCCAGATCTGTGGCAGTGATAGAAATTGCCAATGCAACAGAGCCAGAATGCAATGGGAGGCATCTTAAATAATGAGAGAAATCCACTATCAAGTTCATGCCCTTCAAATGAGCAGGTGTCTATGAATTTCAATGGCTGGGCTAGCCAGTGAATTTTACTCACTTTAATTGGGGATATTTTGCTTTCATCTACTGTCAGGATTCAACAATCGTATCTCACACAGCTACAGAAGAGCCAAGGTATAGTTCTGACCTCCATAAGTTCATTATTTTTCACTTGGGTAGTTGTGAAAAACTTTTATACTAACTTCAAGGTTATGGAGGGGATGTGGAGGGCTTGATTCAATTAATGGGATTGTTGAATAATTTACTTGAATACATAAAATGACCGTCACTCATCATTTGCTTTTATGTCCTGGTTTAGGCACCATAAAAACAAACAACCAAAAATTCTACCGTTGACAACAGCCAACTGTGGTTAATAAATGCTGCTTATATTCATTGACTGGTTAAATGAACAGGATTCAAGGATGCCTCTTTGATTAGCCTGAAAACATTAAACACCTACTTCATTAAACACACAATTTTTTTTTTGTTAAGGACTCTCAGCTGTTTAGTAATATATAAGAACCAAGAAAGGTTATACTGTTCTCAGAAAGACCTTACAAGTATATGTCCCAAGGACAAACTGAGCTCTGTGTTGCTATGTTCGGTCAATGAATATATTGATAAATGGCTCTTCCATTTTTCATAAGAAGTGTGGACAAAATGCCAGGAAGTTTTTTCATTATCATTCATTGACTGCTTTCCCCCTATCTACTGCTAATTCACTCAATAATCTTTGTATATTCTGACTCTTTCAACTGGAGGTGTATGAGGTCTGACAAGTTCGTGAACTTAACCACTATGTGCTTCCATTGGCAGCACGGTACAAACAGGTTGGTAAAGTTTCATAACCTTGGTATATCAGTGTCTCACAGCTGTGTTCCTGTCAACATGGGGCAGTGTCTTGCTGAGTGACGTTCATTATTGTTCCGTGTTTTTGTGTGCCATCACGAGAATGTCTGAGCTTGAATTAGAGCAATGAACAAACATTAAATTTCTTGTTAAACTTGGCAAGAGTGGAAGTGAAATCAGGGACATGTTAGTCCAAGTTCATGGGGTTAATGCCATGAAGGAAATGGCAGTGTACAAATGGATTAAACGTTTTTCTGAGGGAAGAGAATGTGTCACTGATGAAGAGAGGTCAGGGCGGCCAGTACTGAGCAGAACTAATGAAAACATTGCAAAAATTTGTCGAATTGTGTGTCAAAATCATTGGCTGACTGTGAGAAGCATAGCAGACCAAGTAAACATCAATAGAGAAACAGTTAGGAAAATCTTAACTGAAAATCTTGGCGTGAGAAAGGTGTGAGCAAAAATGGTCCTGAAGGAGCTCACTGATGAACAAAAGCAAAGGAGAGTCGAAGTTTGCCAAGACCTTTTGGAGAGGCAAGACGATGTTTTGGGCTGTGTTAACACTGGTGATGAAACATGGGTGTAACCAATACAGCCCCGAAACAAAGCGTCAAAGTGCACAATGGAAGTCAGCCAATTCCCCATGACCAAAAAAGTTCTGTCATTCCAATCAAGAATCACAATGATTTTGCTAACCTTTTTTGATATCAAAGGGATTATTCACTATGAATTTGTATCAACTGGACAAACAGTTAACCAAATTTACTATTTGGAAGTGCTGAAAAGGCTGTGTGAAAAAGTTAGATGAAAATGACCTGAACTTTTCACCAACAACATGGCTTTTGTCTCATGACAATGCACGGCACTATCTATGAGGGAGTTTTTAGCTAGTTAACAAATACCTGTATTGGAACACCCTCCCAACTCACCTGATCTGGCCCCCAATGACTTCTTTCTTTACCCAAAGTTAAAGGAAATGTTGAAAGGAAGACATATTGATGACATTCAGGAATCAAGGGTAATACGATGACAGCTCTGATGGCCATTCCAGAAAAAGAGTTCCAAAATTGCTTTAAAGGGTGGACTAGGCACTGACATCGGTGCATAGCTTCCCAAGGGGAGTACTTTGAAGGTGACAGCAGTGATATTCAGCAATGAGGTATGTAGCATTTTTTCTGGGATGAGTTCACAAACATAATTGTCAGCCTTATTTTACAAATGATAACTGTTTATTTCTCATTATTGAGCTATTTATGTTTAAACAGGTGTTTGGTATTTTTCAACTAGGATATTCCCAAGTTGGTTAATTTCACTCACTGAGGTGATTTAAATGGATTTTAAGCTCCTGAAAAAATCTGCACTATTTCTATCAGGATCACTTAAGAAGTCTCTGTGATGGCCCATTTATTACTGAGGTGATTTGTGAGAAAGTCTGCAGGCTTCCTGTGACAGTTAGGTGCTTTGGGACAACTTGGGCTATTACCAAAAATTAATAAAGGGATTTGGGGAGTTCCCTAAATCCAAAGGTACTTATATTTTCTATATATTCCTGGACTTGCTTTCTAAACCTCTAAACTTCATGCTACTTCTAATCTATATCTAACGCAATGATGGACTTAGATCTAATATAACTACAGAGAAGTACTCTACACAATCTGGCAGCTCCTACCTTAGTCAATTTTTCATTGACTGATAACTTGTTTTGGTGAAGTTTTTATTAATTTGTTGACAGATCAACAGGCTCATTCCCTAAACTGATGAACAAAGTTCACGGATAGAAAATAATCATTTTCTTTGAATTAAACTCTCAGAGTTTGAAGCTCCTATTTTCTAAGAGATTTACATCACTTAAGTTTTACTACACTGAAAAATATAATCAATCAACAGAGAACATTCTCTGAGGGATTAATTGTTGTCAGTTGATATCTTTAATGGGACATCACGCTTCATTAACTTAGCTTACTCATTAAGCCCTAATCAGAGATATAAGAGGAAAAGTTTAAGATCAAAGTTAAAATATAAAAGTCTGGGCTCTAGAGAGTCTTTATTTACAATACAAAGCTTTGAGTTTCACAGAAATGGCTTGTTCATTCCAGAAGATTCATTTTTTGCATGGTGTGATTCTGTGCTGAGACATCATATAGGTTTTTTTTTGTTTGTTTTTTCATTTGGGGCTCGTAATGCATGTACTACACTCATACATCGCTTAACAGTGGGGGTACATTCTGAGAAATATGTCAATAGGCAATTTCATCTTTGTGGGAACATCATAGAGAGCACTTACACAAACCTAGATGGCACAGCCTACTGCACACCCAGGCTGCATGGTAGAGCCTATTGTTCCTGGGCTACAAACCTGCACAGCATGTTACTGTACTGAATACTCTAGGTAATTTAACATTACAGTAAGTATTTGTGTATCGAAATATAGAAAAGGTACAGTAAAAATATAGAATAAAAGATAAAAAGGTCCACGTGTGTAAGGCACTTGCCATGAATGGAGCTTGCAGGACTGGAAGTTGCTCTGGGTGAGTGAGCGGTAAGTGAATGTGAAGGCCTAGGACAATACTGTGCAACTACTGCAGACTTTATAAACACTGTACACTTAGGTTACATTAATTGATTAAAAATTTTTCTTCAACAATAAATTAACCTTAGCTTACTGTAAGTTTTATTTTATAAACTTGTAATTTTTTAAAAAAAGTTTGAGTCTTTTGGAATAATCCTATCTTAAAACAAACACTTTACAGCTGTAAAAAAATTCTGTCTATATATCCTTATTCTATAAGCACTTTTCTATTTGTAATATTTTAAATTCCTTTTCTACTTTTTAAACTTTTTCATTAAAAGCTAAGCCACAAACACACACATTAGCTTCAGCCTATACAGGGTCAGGATCCCCAATATCACCGTTTCCACCTCCACAGCTTGTCCCACTGGAAGGCCTTCAGGGGCAATAGCACATAGAGCTGTCTTCCTATGAAAACAATGTCTTCTTCTGGAATTCCTCCCGAAGGATCTGCCCAAGGCTCTTCTTGAGGAGGTGTCATTCCTTTCAGAAATATGTCCATGGTGGGTTTGCTTGTTTTTTTGTCCTGTTTGTTTGTTTGTTTGATCATAGACTTGCTTATAAGCATGAACATTCCTCTCTAGTAATGAAAACCTTTCAGTGTTGGTGTCCATGTTTTCAAGCTTTTTAAGAAGTTTGTTGAGGTCTGCAGAAGCTTCTGCTAAACCCTTCACTATAGATTTTCTTGGAGGTTCTTTTTCTTTGCCTATAAATTCCTTTTCTCGTGTCTCTTCATGTATGTATTCCTGTTCCAGTTCCAACAACTCCTCACTAGCCAGTTCCTCAGGAACTCAGGAGCTTCTCAATGTCATGTTCATCCACACCCAGGTTAAAGTTGTTTGCCATTGCAACCACAGCCTTGTGTATTTTTGCAACCTCCTTATCCTTGGAAAATCCTTTGAAGTCATGGACAAACCTCGTCCAGTTGCCATTCATTCACTTCTTGGTGATATCACCTCAAGACCAAGCAAGGTTTTTGACACAGTCACAGACATAATTCTTCCAGAATTGCATCAGTGTCTTCCCAGTGTCTTCCTCAGTTGCAGCAATAGCCTGTGCAAAGGTCCTTCTCAGGCATTTGACCTAAAAGGTGCTATAATTCCTTAATTCATTGGTTGGATCAGAGAGGTGGTTTTTGGAAGGAGAAACCCCACATTGATACTGGGGTGAATATCACCAAGAAAAGGAGGATGTCCAGGAGTATTATCAACAGTAAGCAAAACCTGGAAAGGTATGTTACTCTTCAAACAGTACTCCTTTATTTTGCTGGCATAGCAATTCAGGAGGGCATCTTGGAAGAGGAGCTGGGTTATCCATGACTTCTTATTGCTCCTGGAGTACCCTGGCAGTGTGTGCTCACTGACATGCTTGACAGCCCTGGGGTTCTCACTGTGCCAGATGACAAAGGGTTTCAATTTGTAGCTTGCAACATGGCTCCCAAGCAAGACTGTTATCCTGTTGTTAAAAGCCTTGAAACCTGGCATTGACTTGGTCTCCTTATGGATGAAAATCCTTACATGCATCTGTTTCCAGAATAGGGATTTTTCATCCATATCAAATATTTGCTCTGGCAAGTAATTTTCCTCTACAATCAGCTTATCTAGAGTTTCCAAAAATTCTTCAGCTCCCTTCAGATCAACACTCACAGATTCATCACTCACTTTGACATTATATAATGAATAATAATCTTGAACCATTTAAAACACCCAGAGCTAGCAGTAAATTCAACATTATATTCAGGTCCAGCCTTTTCTTTCAACATCACAAACAAACTTTTTTACTTCAGTTGTGATTATCATGGTGCTGAGAGGGATATGCTTCTGTTTCTAGTCTTCAACCCATATCATTAGATGTTTCCTCATGTCTTATATAGGCACTTCGCAAATTTGTGTTAGTCTCATTGCCTTCAGTGAAGCAGGTCCTTTAACAGCTTCTGTCACTTTGTTCTTGTTCTTCAAGATTGTAGCTATGGAAGAATGGGGCATGCCTGATGGCTGAGCAATAACCATCACTGATTTTCCACCTTTGTAGTCCTTAATCACTTTTAATTTTGTTTTCAGGTCAATCACTTGACACTGCCTCTTACTGGTGACATTAGCAGTGGATTTTGTACACTTAGGGCCATGATGAACGAAATAACATGAGATTAAATCAAGCACAAGAGACAATGAAGCAATCAAGAGACGTGGTAAACATGAGATGTGAGGCTGCTGATGTGTAACACAGCATAGTGTTTTACAGTAAAATTTATTTTTTAATAAGTAGAAAGTTCACACTACAGTAATGATAAAAATATAGTGTAGTAAATATATAAGCCAATAACATAGTCGTTTATTATCATTATGATGTATTATGTACTGTACATAGTTGTATGTGCTATACTTCTGTATGACTGGCAGCGCTGTAGATGTGTTTATACCAGCATCAGTTCTGCCTCAATCCTGTTTCGCATGTCTGAACCCCATTATTCCCTAATGGGTCTTTTCATGCTCACTAATTTGGGAGGCAACAATTTTGCTTCTACCAAGTTCTATGACTCTGCTGGTGTTTGCGGCACATCACTACCTAGTTAGGAAAGCCCCGCTGGGCTCCTCTGGAAAATTGTAGTTCTGCTTTTTTTTTTTTTTTTAACCGCACTTGGGAAGGAAGGCTATTTTAAATAAAGTGCAGTCTAAGAATATCATAGGTTATATTTTGTACATTGTATGTTTTTCATGGATTCACATCAGAGACTATACAAAAGAGCTGAAAGAAATTGTAGTGAATAACCTAGTTTCATACTCTAATCTTCTGGATGGAGAAACTAAGGGCCAGGGAGGTAAAGTGGTTGTTGAAGACCTCACAACTAAATAGTCTAAGAGGTAGGGTGGGTTATCTGATTCTCTTAGTGTGAAGCTTCTCTTATTATTTGATACTGACTCTCTGACAATGAAGCTTTCATTCACCAAGCACAACAGATATTTGCAATGCCACATGAAAGAAAGCCATATCTAGACAGCTCTTTCAAAGTGTAGTGGCATCGTTAATCTGGTGTTTCCTATCATCTCACTGTCAAAAAAATATTTAATTTACTTTAGAGCATATTTGATAATTAAGACAGTAGAAAAGACCTATTTTCTCTAGCAGGACTGGTATTATTTTTGTCATCAACTTTTGAGTACCTATTATAAACAAAATACTATAATAAGTGCTGGGGAGATAAAAATGATGAACCAGACACTGACCCTGCCATCCCAGGGTTTAGAGCTTGTGTTAATCTTTGAGACAAAGTGAGATCTAGGGCTGGTGGAATAGTCTTTTAATCTCAATTAGCTAGCTTCCAAATACTCGAGCATACAAGAAGGAATGACAATATATTTGAATGGCATTCTATAAGGTGCATGTGTATTTACAAATCCTCAGTTTTCTGATGATGTAAAGTCTTTTCTTCAGGGGAACAGCATGGCCATCTTGAAGTATTTGACATTTTCAATGAATCTTTCCACAGTTTTCATATTAAATTTTCTTATCTTCTCATGCATTTTTCCTTCTATTAGTTTTGATCATTTCCATATTTCACTCTTCCAAGTTCTTTGACATATCAATTTTAGTTCCCTTCCTGGGTTATATAAGGCACTTGTTTAGTTGAAGATTTTATCTTTCCACTGGGCAAATTACTTTCTTTTGCTTTTGAAAGCACACTTTCTGACTGCTCTGCCTTTGAGAATTCAAGTGATATCTTTTAGAATTTTGCAGATTTCGATTGCACTTCAAACTATTTTGTCGTTTGTATTGTAGGTATAGCCCTTAAATGTTTTTATAGTCATCAAATGCTTATATTTGGTACAGTGTCATTGATTTCTAGTAAATATCTCAGTACTGATATTTCTTACCCTTCAATAAAATGTACTTCACTGCTCACCTTCTGCTAATTTTGTTGTCAGAAATAATCCCATGGTGATTTAGGTGGTGGTAAGATGATGCATAATATAAAGATATGGTATAAACTGAAAGCGTTTATCTGCCATTTCATTCAGCCAAGAGCTAAGTGCTGTTTTGTGATGCATCAAATTGCTGCTCTCAGTGTATCTCAGAGGATGAAACTAAATATCTATATTGTTACACTTCACATTCTTATTTTATTATCTAGCTGTCTGCCTCCTAATCTGTCTATTTGGTTATCTATCTGTTTATTTATCTATGACATTATAATCCCAGCACAAAGGAGATGGACATACAAGAGTTTGTTTATGCACTGTATTTCTGAAGCTGATGTTGAATAATATTGTATGTCAACTATGATTATATATACTTATAGTCATGGGACATGGAGTAGAGTGTGGGAATGGAGTCAATGGAATTGTAATAGATAAGAATGATATCGGGGGTGGGAGGGCAGTACATGGGGGAAGGGGTTGTTTCTGTGTGAAGGGTGAAAAGGATAACTATTGCATTGTTCTGTACACCTGAAACTAACAATAAAAAAAAAGAAAAGAATCCAAAAAAAAAAGGGGGGGGGAATTGCAAACAATAATATAGCAAAAATCTTTATCCCCTATACATACTCTCAGGATGAAAATCTCTGAATATATTGCTTATTTTGTTATGTTTTCTTCCCCTCTTGTTAAATAAATAAATCATTAGGACTAAAATGCTTTGAAACCATTACCTCTGGTTCTGTTTCTCTCTTCCTCTTTTGAGAAACAGCTACTGTTATGAGTTTGCAATGCATATTCCTTATCTTTTTATTTTTTTAAATTATGAAATATTTCTTGTGAACAAAATAAGGTATTTAAATTATAAATTATAAAACTCTTGATTTTACCTGTTTACCTCTTTAATTCCATTGCTCTAACCTATAAAATCAATTTGTTGACATCACTGTTATTCTAGAACTTCTAGCCACTGCAATAAGGCAAGAAAAAGAGGAAAGACATGAAGATTGGAAAAGAAGAAATAAAATTGCTGGTACTTGCAGATAATGTGATAATCTATATAGAAAATGCCAAGGAATCTAAAACAAAACCAAAAATAACACTCTTACAACAAATAAATGCATTCAGCAAGGTTGCAGAATACAAGAAAAGTACGCAAAAATCTATTGCATTTCTCCATACTAATACTGAACATATTAATACTGAAACCAAAACTAAAAACATAATGCTATTTACAAGCCCTTCAAAGAAAGTGAAATATTTAGATATAAACTTAACAAAACATACGAAGGATCTCTCTGCTAAAAATTACAAAGTTCTGGTGAAAGAAATCAAAGATGTAGAAGTATTGTGTTTATGGATTGGAAGATTCAACATCACAAAGCTGTGAATTCTTCCCAGATTCATTTATAGGCTTAATGCCATTCCTGTCACAATCCCAGCAGTGTACTTTTATAGACATAAATAAGTTATTCTAAAATTTATATTGAAAGGCACAGGTATTGGATTACCTAAAACAATCTTAATAAAGAAGAGTAAAATGAGAGGAATCACACTACTTGTTTTTAAGACTTATTGTATAGTCACAGTAATTGAGACAGTGTGGTATTGGTGGAGGGTTAGACACACAGATCAATGGAATATTGTAGAGAACCCAGAAATAGACCCACACCAATATGCCTTATTTATTTTTGACAAAGGGATAAAAGCATTCTGTGGAGGAAGGATAGTTTTTTCAACAAATGGTTCTGGAGCCATAAAAAAAATTGACCATGACCTAAACCTTCATATAAGATTTATACAAAAATTAACTCAAAATGGATTATGGACTTAAATGCAAAATTTAAAATTAAGCCTTTCAGAAAAAAATAGGAGAAAATATTTGGGTTCCAGGACTAGGCAAAGAGTTCTTAGAATTGATAGCAAGGCATAATTCATAAGAGGAAAATGATAAATAGCACCTCATCAAAATTAAAAATTTTGCTCTGTAAAAGAGACTGATAAGAGGATGAACAGATAAAACTATTGAGCAGGAAAAAATGTTTGTGCACCATGTATCTGAAGTAGGACTAGTATCTAGAATATATGAAGCATTATTAATTAAAACTCAATAGTAGAGTAACAAACAACCTAATCAGAAAAGTAGGCAAAGGACATGACAGATATTTCAATGAAGAGCATACATAGATAACAAGGAAGCATGTGAAAAGGTTTCAACACCATTAGCCATTAGGGAAATACAAATTAAAGTTACAGTGAGGTATACCTATTAGAATGGCTAATATATTATAGAACATAACGAAAACACCAAATGCTGGCATGAATGCAGAGAAACCGGATCATGCATATGTTGCTGGTGGAAACGTAGAATGCTGTAGCCACTCTGGATAACAGTTTGTCAGTTTCCTACAAATTAAACATGAAACTACCGTATTAACCAGCAATTATGCCATTGGGCATTTATCTCAGAAAAAAGAAGTGAGCATAGAGTAGAAGGTGTGTGAGATATGAGGAGAAGAAAGGTGTGGATTATCATCTAGCAGAGGGTGGAAAGTAGATGGACTAGGAAAGTTTAGCAGGATTTCTGGACACATTAAGGGCTCACCTTAAACTGTGGTTATTAATTTAGTGTCTGCCTGCACAGGTGTGCGATTTTCTATAGCCATGTCCACTTATACAGGCACAGGGGTGAAGCAAGTTGGATTTGTCTGTGTGATCAGGTGCAAAAATAACCTGTGCATTTAATAAGTAATACGGGAATTCCAGATGACCATTGGAATGACTTTCACTTTTGGGTGAGTTTTGAATGAATGTTTGAAAGAGAAGAGTGACTGACTCGAGATGAGACAGATTATGTGTCTCTGCAATGAATTACATGAATACTTTAAGTAATGTGCTAGGCAATGACAGGCTTAGAGATCTGATGAAACTAAAACATTTATAAATGTCATAACTGTGAAACGGTCTGCCCCTAAGAGACCTGGTGAGTTTGTTTATTGTTACTTACTTGATAGGGAGTATTTTAGTTCCTCTTTTCTTTCAATTTCATATTAACTCTCCCTTGTGAAGCAAAAACACTGCTTTCAGCCCCCTTTCCACCACCACTTTTTGTGTACCTTTTGTTTCTTGGCTTTTATCCTTGTCTTATTATTTTCTACTCTTGGGGTTGGGAAGGTACAGAATCAAGTCCAAAGTATTGACAGTAATGAACTGTTTCCTTCTTTCCAACAACAGCCAGCCCTATGTACATGGAGTGCTTAGCCGTCTCCAGAATGGGCCTGTACAGAGTAGCTAGGTAGTCATGATGAAGTGTTCCCTTGGTTGGTCCCTGTTCCCATCTGAGTTTCTCTTAGATGGAAACTCTCTTTACATAGTAAAATAAATGCTGAGCTGAATCTGGAGGCTGAAAACGTCTTAAAGGGCCTTTGTCATAGTCAGTTCAGCTTGCTGTAACAAAAATACCATAAACTGGGGGCACTTAAACAATAAACATTTATTTTTCTCAGTTCTGTAGACTGGGACCTCCAAGATGAAGGCACTGGAAGATTCGGTATCTGGTGATGGACTGCTTCCTACTTCATAGGAGGCCATCTTCTCATGTGTCCTACATGGCAGAAGGGACAAGAGAGCTCTCTGGAGTCTCTCGTGTAACGTCACTAATCCCATTCATGAGGGCTCCAACCTCTTGACATAATCACCTCCCAAAGGTCCTACTACTAATTCTATCACATTGGGGTTTAGGATTTCAACATATGAGTTTTGGGGTGACACAAATGTTCAGTCCGTAACAGGTTACCAGTTTTATCAAGAGTAAAGTTTGATGCATTTAGGTGAAGGGAATTATTTGAACCCTCTTATCAGCAAAAGTCTTGTGATGACTTAATGAAGTAATTTATTAATGTTTATATCACACAGATAGAAAAGAACATATAATAAGGCGAACTATTAGTCAGAAATCTCATATTCTTAATCCACATGATTCTTAAATCCAGAAAGCAATATACTTTAGAGAAAGCCTATAGTTTGTTTTCTTGTCAGCATATAAATTCCTCCCCTTCTAAACCTCAAGTATCACTTAACACTCCTTTGACAAATAATGTATGTCCCACAGTCAATACTGCCTCGCTCCGACAGAACAACAAGCTCTGCCAGTGTCATTTGCTTTAGGATAGACTCTTACACAAAGCCTTTCCATATTTGATCAATTGATCCCCCAGACCTGCAGGACAGGAAATCCATGTGTTCCCACGTTATCCTCATGGTCATCAGAATTGTGAAAACAGCCAGGTTCTGACAGACATTGTTCTGTCCCTAGTGTATATTTTTGAGAGATATATTCTCTGTGCAGTGTGTGTAAGTGTGTGTGTGTGTGTATGTCTGTAAGGAGTAAGGCGGAGATGTTTTTTTTTTTCCAAAAAATAAGCCAGTAATAGCACATTGTATTATATTCAAATTGAAATGTAACATTGGTGGGTTTATTTAAAAGATGAATAACATGATATACACTAAATCAGAGCATATTGAACACAAGAAAAGTACGTGCTCTTACAGGAAACTTTGGTTTCAGCACATATGCACTGGATTATACCATTATTTGGTGTTCTTACTTCAGGTTGCAGTAAAAAAATGCTTGAAAGCCATTGACCTAATGTAACTTAAGACTCTTACACAATTTACCTCAAAGAGTTATTACAAGTTTCATATGTAAATATGCACAATATGAAAATAATCTCTAATATGAAAGTACTAGGTGATAAACTTAGTGCTTTATTTTCTAATTTCCCATAATAGAATCATGTTATTTTGTAATAAAAATTTGAAAAATGAAGGCTCGCAAAGTACTAAGTACTTTAAAAATACTAATATGAACTGTATTGTGAAAAAATGTTAGTTTTAAAGGGTTTTGCGATCCCTGGATTCAGGGGACACAGAATGTGTCTTAAAGTTCTTAAAGTTCTACCTAGCACTGATCCCTCCTTGAGGGAGGCCAGAGCAAGCTCATGGGCCGTGGGCCAGGAACCTCATGTCAAAAGTAGATTTGATGCAAGAAGATTACTCTGAGTGTCCAAAGAGGAAAAGTCAGAGGGTTCTGAGGGCGGAAGCCAGAAAACCAAATCGTTCCTAAAGTCCAAGAGTCAAGGAGGACAATGAAAATACAAGAACAGGGCATGGAGCAAAATGCAAATGATGGAAGAAGGTGAGAGGATATGAGCCCTGTTAGGCCTAAACTTCAGAACATAAAGCTGGCCCAGCACATCGTGGATCAAAGTAGAGGGAGCTTAAGTGACTCAGGGCAAAACGACAGGAGAAGAAAGCAGCAATGGAGCAAAACAGTGTAATTAATGCTCTGCAGGCCTCTCTCTGCCTTCCAGAAGGTGCACGTAGCTGTGGGCAAAAGCAGGGTCTAAATAAGCCTGGCTTTTACTCGTGACTCTGCCACCCATTTGCTGTGTGAACTGAGACACGTTAATCAGTGTGCCTTTGTTTCTTCAGTGTAAAAAAGAGGTTAATGTATAAAACTGTTCTGAGGATTGAATAAGTTAATATTTGTAAAATGCTTAAAACAGTGGCTGGCTCATACTAAGCTCTAAGTAAGGGCTTGATAAATAAATTGTCACCACAGTTTTTCACTTATAGAAGGATAATTTTTTGACATTAATTTATGATTTTCTCTGTGTATTTCCCACCATTCTCATCTTTCATTCAAGCAGGAAGTTAGGCTCAGGGGTTTTGTGATTCAGGATATTTTATTCTATATGGATTTTTTTTTCTATCTGTGTATTTTTTATTTTCAAAACTTCTAAGGGCAGCCAGAGGAGAGAGAAATGTTGTTCCTTCCATGGGGGATAGTAGTGGGGCTTTTGTGCTTTAAGAGTGGAGCCCCCAGTGTTGCTTTGTAACTCTACTCTGTGGAGAGGTCAGGTGCCATGGGAAGGTCTGAGGGTCTGAGTGGGGCCCCAGGAAAGCTGAGTGCACACTCTGGAAGCTCCGACCCTCTTCCAAGATCTGCTGACCCTTGGGTGGCACTGCCACAGCCGTGAAGCTGCAGGTGCTGAAAGGACCACACATGTCTCCGAGGTAGACATTAGGGACTGATGAGTCTTGACCAGAAGGGCCTCCCCGATGCCTTGGTTTCTTGGAAGATGCCTAACCTTTGCTCAATCCAGGGGAGAAGATAGGGTGAGGAGCAGTGGATGGGGAACTTCAAGAAGGACCAAGGTTGAATGTTCTTCTTAGTCTGATGGGATGGGGGCTCAGAGTCTGAGTTTTGTTTGGGTTTAAGAAAATTTTTAAAATGATGTTTCTTGCACACCTAAGTTTGTAAACTGAAAATCGCATATGATAGAATCACGATTTTCTGGTAACTCCCCTTCTTCATCTGCTATTTAAGTTATTCATTTTCACTATATTTCACCTGAGGAAAAATGTTAGATATGCAAAAGAAATCCACCGAGTGTGTTTCTCACCCCTCCCCCACCCCAACATTCTCCTGTCCCAATAGTGACACAGAACCTTGTTTTCAGCTCACCGGTCACATCTGAACCCACGGTATCACTATGACCTGGCTTCTGGGATTCAGAGGGGAGAACTTCCCCTACTTCTGTGTCTTGTGCCTTAGTTATCACCAGAAAAATCTGTACTCCAGCCTGTCAAGCCAGACTCCATACTCAAGTCAGACAGTTGCCACAACAATGAACACAAGCTTTCCTGAGAAAGGTGGCAAACAGGACGTGAATGAAAGCCAACAGTCCCAGGACCGACCAACTGGAGAACACAAATGAGGGTCTATTAGCATTTATGCTCAAATTATGAGGGCCCCTAGTGGAGCTCACTCTCCTGAGGGTTTGGGGGCTCGCTGAGAAGGTGTCCTACAAGCACATACACTCATCCTGACCACTCCCTCAGGGTGGATTTCTGCTGCTCTGGGCTGTGCCACCAGCTTGACCGTTCTGTTTGGACTCTTTCCACCACTCGGCGCGGGTCCTCCTGAGGATCTGCTGACCTCGCTGTTAGCTGAGCCTGGATCCGGCAGCTGCTCCTTTGACAACTGTACGGCACTGCTCTGCACTCAGCTATCGTGACCTACTGAGGGGCCGATCTCTGCTGATTCACCTCGTACATTGGTGCCACCTCTGCCTTTGTTCAGATCAAGGACAAGGAGCATCCCCAGTATTGTTACCTGGGTTCTGAATTACTACAGAAGTTAATAATGGAGCCTGTTTCTTTTTTCCATT
This sequence comes from Hipposideros armiger, assembly GCF_001890085.2. Taxonomy (NCBI): domain Eukaryota; kingdom Metazoa; phylum Chordata; class Mammalia; order Chiroptera; family Hipposideridae; genus Hipposideros; species Hipposideros armiger. The sequence goes on along the minus strand of NW_017731913.1, from coordinate 354,873 downwards.
CCTTTAGAACAGCTAAGTTGGCACAGTCTCAAATAATAACCACCACCTCTACCTAGAATTACTATTGCCTCTCATTCTTTTTCTGCTTCTGGCTCCTCGGGCCAGGCCCTTCTTTCTCCAAGTGATTCCCATCAGTGGATGAATATAGAAACTTAAGGGAGAGGCTCCCCCAACTGTCACACTGGATACGTCTCAGCCTTGGTTCTCTCTGTGTAAGATGACATCTCACCTGTAGGCTATGTGCATTTAAGGCCCAATAATGGTATAATAATAACAATAGCCAACTTTTCTTGAGCTCTTTGCATGTGGCAGGCTTTTGTATATGCTCTGCCGGCTCTTCTGTCTCAAAAGTTTGCCGACCCCGCCCTAGCTCATTTAACCTTCACCATGACCCTGTGAATTAGCTATTATTGCATACATGTGGGCTGCAGCTGAGGCCCCTGAAGCACAGAGGTTGAGTAACTTGCCTGAGGTTCTGTGCTTTGTCAGGAGCTGGATGAAGATTCGGTTTCAGGAAGTCTGATTTCTAAATCCACCCTGTACACCTGCAGCTTGTCATGCTTTGTGACTGCGCTCTGTGCCCTGACGTGGGGAAGAGGCTTTTCTCCTGTGTGTAGACACCAGATAAGGTTGTGGCAGTCCCAAACCTGACTCTTACCCACATGGAAGGGAAGTGGAGCTATTGTAAGTAACCTCGACAAATAACATTTCATTAACTGTCTCCTCTATTCTAAAGAATGGAGATAGAGAGTTCCTGGGTCACTGTCAGTCTCTCCCGAAACAAACCCTTTGGGCAATGGCCACAGTCCTTTTTTTTCCATAATATTCAATAAGCATGAAGATATTCAATAGGCACATTGCCAAAGATGGCAGTCTTGTTTGTTTGTTTGTCTTTTAATTTTTCTAAGATGCATGGCAAATACCGAACTAGCAATCTATTAATCAGGTGACTGCATTATTATTGACACACAATAAAATGCTGTGTGATGACTGTTATTATTTAGTAGATGACTTAATGGGGAGTTGAGGAAATTGTTTTCCTTTTATATTTATCCTTTCTTTTCTCTCATATGTCTCTACCTTTATCATTGAAGCCAACAGTGGCCACGATACTTTAGAATTATATTTAAGGAAAATATTCTGTCTATATGAAAATGTACACTGTGACAACTTTTGTCCATTAGCAAAATTAAGGGGCATTTTGGGCAGAATGCCAGGTAATGTGGCTCATAGCAGAGGAGGCTGGGTCGCAAAGGCCTTGAACTTGAATGTGGATACTGGACAACCATTGCTCATAAGTAGATACTGGGGGCTTGTGCTGCTAACTATTGGTGAGAAGAAAGGACTAGTCTGGGAATGCTTTTTCTGATTGTTTTTCCATGTAGCTAATTGCATTTTTTACTAATAAGCTAAGTTTTTTACTTTTATAAACACTGCCTATGCTTACTTTGGCAAAAGACTGCAATTCACTACTCTCCTCAGGTGATCCTTAGGATGTTAGCTGGAATTCAAATACAGAAAGGCCATTCTTAACTTCTTAACTGTCTTTAATTATTAATAATGATAACAAGGAAAACAAGAAAATAGGTCACTGCTACTTGTATTTGATTTTCTGCCAAATTTCAAATGTGTCCCTCCTTCACTACTTTAATGCATTTTATCATATGTCATGCTCTTAATTGTTTTCACTTAAAAATAAATTGTTGCTTTTTTGATAAGCTCACTTTTTGAAACTTACTTTTTTGGTAAAAAATAGTCATTGTTCCAAATATTCTTCTGTTCTGTTTAATTACTTGTGAGAACCTTATATAATAAATTACAAAATAAAAGCATCTCAGACACATTTTTTTCCTAAAGGAAGTTGCATAATATTTAACATTTGGTTAATAGCTTTGAAAACAAGGAGGTTCAAGTATTGCCAGTAAATGTATTGCCAGGAAAAGCTTCTGAGGTTGACAGGCATTTCAAAATGAAGGTATTGAAATATTTGAAGACTTTCTTCCATTTGTGTATAGTCCAGGCAAGGCAACTGCTTCCCAAATGTTATTTATTTGTTGCTAGTGTTTTTGTGATCAAATGTTTGCATGGAGCTGACTTTCAATGTGACCTTCTCTTTCCAAATGTATTCAGCAGTTTGAAAAAATGTCTCTTTTGGAGTGAAACTTTTTAGAAAACATGTTTCTCATGTCTTCCTGTTATTCTTCTCAAAATTAATCATCTAAGAGGAATATTGTCATTTTTGCCAGATCTGCAAGTTAAATCTTTGTGTGTGGATAAACCTAGACTAGGAGAAGAATCTCCTACAGACCAAAGGTATTTCTCTACTGGACTTGCTTCCTGTTGAAAGCGGGTACCATCATATCCCGATATGAAAATATCAGAGTTACCCCTGAAATTGCAATGTCAATGATACCATGCTCCCTTCCTCCCTATTTCTGGCCCAGTCATTCATTAACGGTTTGGGAGTGCAAGTGTTTACCTTCAGCTTCTTCAAGGTTTCTCTTGTTTTCTCGTAACTTGTGTCACAATTATTTGAGCTCCGTGTGGTTCGGTGGGTGCCTTTACTGACAGGTTTAAAAGAATAATGAGCAGTAACATGCAGTATGGTATAAAGTGGGAGCTAGAGAAGCAGAGAAACAAATGAAAATTTTAGAGATATCTGTGATTCAAACACAACATAAGGAATAGTATTATAACGTGTCCAGGGCTTGAGGAATTAAATCACTAAACATGGATTTAGGGCAGTCTGTGTGCTGGAAATTATGTTAGTGATAAAGATGATATAGATATGACCTAGCCTCTACCCTAAAAAAATTTAGTCTAAGAATGTAAAATATATATATTTAGTATATGACATGTGAACAATCACTGCATTTGGATAATAATAGGCATTCAATTGGAAACAATTTGGGTGAACAAATGAATGAAGTTTTGTACAGGTGCAGCAATGGGTGAGCCTGGGGGACTGGTTTTTCTACAAGGAGTGAAGGCTCTTCTCACTTCCTATGATTTCCTTTGAAGCATTAGCTTAAACTCTTATTTTCAGCCATTGTCTATGTACTAAGCCATATATAGACCCTCAGCCCAGATCCTCCTATATTGCAGATCCACAAAGCTACCTACTCACTGGACATTTCCACTTGATGATCGAGAGACGGCCCGAACTCACTATGTCCCAACCTGCCTTCCTTCATCTGCACTTTCTACCTCAGTCAGTACGCTACTATTGACCCCATTTTCAAAGCTATTTGAAATGTTCCCTCTCATTCACCTGTCACATTAAGGTTGTCCATGTCACTAGTATCTAACTGCTTAATTTTTAATTTCTGACGTTGCCTTTCCATTCCTATTGACTTATTTCAGGTCTTTGTCACTTACCTCTCAGATTACTAAGATATTATTTTAACAGAATCCTTCACCTTAATTGCTTACTTTCTCTTCTCTACTCTTCTTCCACTTTATCCATATTATTGTCAACAGAGTGATCTTTCTAATATCAATTGTAGTCATTGTCCTACTTCATTCTTCAATGGCTTTCTATAGAGTGGGACAAATTAAAAGTTTTTATCTAAGACATAAAACATGTCATGTTATTTTTATAGATTTGCCCATGCTGCTCTCTCTGTTTGAAATTTCCTTTCTTTAACTCAGATTATTTGTCATAATACAGTTCAAGTGTCACTGACTCAATGAAGCCTCCCTGATGGCCCTACGCCCACATCCTCTGCTGACCATCTCCCACCATACTGGAAACTTCTTGTGGGAGTCTTAGGAGAATTTTTTATGCATATTAGGTCTCAGAAAATGTTTATTAAATGAAGGAATAGTAATAGTGTTGAAATATAACAATTATCTTAATTTATTGAGCACTTATTTATATCAGGTACTGGCTAAGCATTTTAAATATATTATCTCCAATTATCACAACACTTCTGACAGTAGCTATAATTTTTCTTATTTTATGAATTAGAAAATAGAGACTGAAATAGGTGAGGTAAATTTTCCTATGCCACATAATTAGGTTATGGCAGAGAAGGGATTTGAAATCTAATCTGGCTGACTCAAAACTTGTAAATATACGACCTGGATTTTAACAATCTTACATATTAAAGATCAGTAAAAATAAAATTAGTTTTTAAGATTTTATTTATACTTTCTCAGTATTAACATATGAATATAAGCAAATATATAAAATATGGATATTATATATAATGTGTAATGTATAAAAATATATAGAAATATATTTAATGTAAAATATACACTATTTTAGTAATATAACTTATATTAGCTATAAACATAATTTACTATAGCTGTATATTCATGGAGTATAAAATTATATGTAACTATGTATAAACTAAATTTTATATGTCCAAAATATAAAATAATCACGCAGATGAACTGAAAATACAAAGCAACAGTCCACTATGTCATCCTTTACCATCCTCAGTCCCACTTTTAAGAGAATATTACCAAGCTGTTTTTCATTTTAGTTTTTTGGGTAATTACCCTAAAACCAAAATGAGATACTTATCCTACTGTCTCCTAATTTATCAATTTGATGAATTATGATGAAAGACGAACATTTAGCTCATTTATAATTCTTCATATCACCTCTCCATGTCTCCCAATTTTGAAAGCTATAGTATCTCTCTTGGTTCTGTTTGGTCAATTTTGTTACTTTATTGTCCTTAAACCTCCATTTCCCTCCATCAGTTTTCTACTGTGTCTTTTAAATTCTCTTAATATAAAAAGGATGTTAGCACCCCACCCTTCCTTACAAGTTTCCTTTAAATTAAAACAAAAATCAGCTCTGGTTATTTCTTCCTTTCCATTACCTTCCATTCTCTAGTTAGAATTGTCTGTCTTGTGGGGTGTGTGTGTGTGTGTGTGTGTGTGTGTGTGTGTGTGTGTGTGTTTACTCTAGAAATTACAGCATGCACTTTTGACTTTCCCTGGACATTGCAAGGCCATTAGAGCATTTTAACTCCTTTACATTGACTTATATGCGATTGGTTTTTTATGTTTTCTAACACATACACATATATATGCAAATATGGGTGAATCTAAATGAACAGTGACTGTATAAAACAACGAATGATAATATATAAAATGTATATTTACATTGCATATGCATTGAAACCACATGGTTATTGTTTTATTCATTCACAGCTCATTTAGCGCCTCCCGCACGTTTACCTCGTTGCTCTTCATTCCCTCCTGCATCTCGTCCTCTTCATACTTTCGTCTGTCTTCAATTGTATGTATTGAGTTTTTAAACTTTGTTATTATATCCTAGCATTTTCACTTGCTTCTTTTTTTTTTTAAGATTTTTTTTATTGGGGATTTGGGGGGATGGGAACAGTGCTGGGGAATTGGGGGAAGGGGAACAGACAAGTTGCTGTCCTTTTGTTCTTCAGTCTAGTTGTGGAGGACATTGCTTCACTGGCCCAAGTTGGCACCATCATTGCGCTCTTCCCGGGTGAGGCAAATCAGTCGCCGGCTTCTAGACGGCTGCTCACTGCGGCTGCTGGCCGCTCACGCTGGCTGCTGGCTACACACGTAGCCCATGGCAACCCACTGCCACAGGGGCTGCAGCCTACGCCGTCGCCGGCGACTCACGGCAGCCCAGCTCCAGGTTGAGCTGTTGTTCAGCATCTTAGCTGTAGAGGGCAGTGTCACTGGCCCTCATATGTGGGATCCGAGCCGGGGCCCTCTGGCGTCCCAAGCCAGTTCTTAACCATCGCGCCACTCGGCCGGCCCTCACTTGCTTCTTTTTAACATCCCCTATATTACTTTTCATAGGTCACAGCTTCCTGCCAATGTTTTCAAGCTTGACATAGAATTCGCTGTTGTTTTTCTTGGTTCTTTCTCAGGGTTTCTTGTCCTAACATGTTTCTAGTGATCTTAGCTTGTGTGCTGCACATTGCATTTTGAAAAATTAAGTGTTGAGATAATTCAAGACTAAATATCATGTTACCTTCTTCTAAAGAGAATTTTCACTTGCTTTGTCAGATACGTAGGGGCACTAGCAATCTGAGTTGACCTTAATTAAGCTCAGACCCAGATGACATAGGCTATAGCCTATGCCCTGGGCAATATCTGATAAAAAGACCTCTCTCTATTTGGATAGTTTGACAGACACTCAGGTTTCCACACTGGTCCATACAAGTTCAGTGAGGGTGATTAAGGAGTTGAAAAACACTTTTTATTGAGTAAGAATGAAAACTGTTGAAGTTATTATGAAAGTTATTTTTCCTGAAGAATAAAAATCTAGGTGTTGATTTTATAGTTAATTTTTTAATAATTACTATTCTTCATAGCTACCTAACAAGGAATAAGAGAAAATAAGCTTGAAATCTCCCAATGGGGAAAATTATAGATTAAATGAATAAATGACTAAATCAATTAGTGGAGATAGGAAAATGTTCACATATTGTTTTCCTTCAGGTACCACTCCCAATGGATTTTTTTTTTTTTAGCTGAGCCATCCTGCCACCTGTTGGCAGCTCAGCGGCTGCTCGGCTCGGGCCAGGAATTGAACCGCTGTTGCTCAGAGCTCACAATCTTGAGCGAGCTCTTAACCAACCGAGCCACTCGGCCGGCCCCCCAATGGATCTTTTTGGTCCATTCTCACAATACTTTTTCCATTGTAAGTTAGTGAGGCAGAGGCCCTAATATTTCATTTGACATTTTTTATGTTGTCCTGTGATCCTCATGAAGGATTAGAGCATTCAGCCATGAGTTTGGAGTTGATTGCATTTAGATACAAGAATGATGATAATGCCTTTTACCTTTGTATAGTGCCTTATTATTATTTCAAAGTTCTTTCATATCCATTATGTTACCCTATGCAATATTTTTAAAAAGTGTTATGTAGGCAGGGTGGTTTGATTAATTTGCATTATACAATCAATGAAACTGAATTTCAGAAAGGTTATTACTCAAACTTCAATAATTGCTAGTAGTTTAATTTAAAAAGGGGGTTACTAGTGTTCTTTTCAGCATACGTTAACTTGGATGAAACATTACCAGGTGAAGATATTCTGGAATTTAAATACCAAGATTGTTAATGAATACAAAGCTATAGTTAATCTATGCAGGTCCCAAACTACCTACCTTGCTTTGATCTTCATGTTTGATGTGAATGTAGCACACACCTTCCCTTAACGAGCCATTAACATAATCGTTTTGTCCATCTTCTCTGAACATAAGCACTCTACAATCTGTGTCTTACTTGGATCTTTGATATTGTTATCCTTTCTGAAGACTTATTCTTGAAATATTTCCCTTTTTCATCTTTCTTTCCATAGACTTCCATTTAGCTCTCTTGCCCAATTGGAAATAACCAGGACTTATTAACCCAAACACACTTATTTCCCTCTTCCTGAAGGCTAATAACTGTGTAACTAGAAACCTCTTCCCTGTCATCTTAAGAAAAAATCTGCATAGAAAACTAGGTCTCCTTTTGAATATTTAAATTTCTGAGATTCTTAATATTAAAATTAATACTTCCCCAAATATTCAATTATTAATTGCATGGACAATGTGTGTAGAGCATTTAACATGGTGTCTGACTCATGGTAAATACTAAATAGATGAGGACTATTACCACTGTCACTGTTCCTACTGCTGCTACTGCTGCTACTGCTGCTGCTGCTGCTACTACTACTACTACTAAAATCTCAAACTTCCAAGCGCAAGGTCTGGATATTTCTTTTTTGCACTCTTAAGCTGTGGTGGCATTGTGGGAAAATAAAGCAACATGGTGCCAACTTAGGGGCACATCTTTGGCTCTGGTTTGGCTATGCACCCACGGCCAAACGAGCCCTCTTTTAGAACACAGTGCTTGCAACTAAGTATGTATCAGGATTAATATGTCATCAGTGCCTAAAAGATGATTTAGCCACAACTGTGACAATATAACAAGCATTACTTTCTGGTGGGATTATTTTCTGAAATTACATTCTAAACTGGAGGATTTCAACCTATCCCTCAATTTTGGGGAATGCCTGGAGAGTGCAGGTAGAATGAGGGTTTTCTAAATATGACTTTTAAAAAAGGGAGATTGAGGACCAGCCAAGTGGCGCGTTGGTTGGGAGTTGGCTTGGGACACCAGCTCTGAACAGCAGGGCCCCGGTTCGGATCCCACCTGAGGGCCAGTGATGCTGCGCCCTCTATAGCTAAGATGGTGAACAACAGCTAGACCTGGAGCTGGGCTGCCTGAATTGCTGGCGAAGGTGTAGGCTGCAGTGGGGCTGGCCAGCAGCGGGCTTGAGCTTTCGTGAGCTGCTGTGCATGAGCCACCATGAGCAGCTAATGGCCCGAGGGCGACTGCCTCACCTAGGAAGAGTGCAGTGAAAATACCAACATGGGCCAGTGAAGCTACGTCCTCCCCAACTAGACTGAAGAAGAACAAAAGGACAGCAACTTGTCTGTTCCCCTCCCCCAATTCCCCAATAAAATCTAAAAAAAAATAAAAATAAAAAAGGGAGATTGAGTTTCAAGATTATTTTAAAATCGATTGTGGAGGAGATTCTGGAAGCGTGAAGTTGAAACTATAAAGAGAACTTCCAGTAGAAGAACTTTTTAAAGATATAATCACAATTTGATTTTGTCTAGGGTAAGCTGGCTTTATTTGGTTAACTGACTTTGGAGGAGGGGTTAGTTAAACATAAGTATCCTTATGTTTTGTCTCAAATATTTGATGAATGATTATATAAAGGTGAATTAATTCATGCCAATTGTGGCAGAATTGTAAAAGCTACTACTGAACTCTATTCGGGGAGATGTTACTGTTTAATTTAATGTTGCTACATCAGCAGGAGGCCATTTACAAGTTAGACAAACAGAAGAAATGCTACAAAAAAGACTATGATCTGAACTTTGACATTGTTGACTATAGAAGGAATTAAGTGATGTATTAACTGTTGCACGATGGAAATTTGAACAAAGTCATCCTATTATTCATCAGAAACCCATAAATAAAAAGGAAGGACCCATATGCTAGCCCACAGGAGACAAGTGTGCCCTGTATTACTAATTAATTCTGTAAATATTTCTAACTCTTGAGTCTGTGACATACTGACCAGAAAAAAAATAAAGTTGTATTGCCTGAGATATAAGAACCCCAATATCATATTAAAGAAGGCTTTGACCATGATTGTGATGCTAACCATTAGAGACTTGAGAAGATAAACTAATGCTTTGGAGTGGTTTCAGACTAGGACAGAGCAGGTAAGCTCTTTTTTCTTGATGACATCTCAGAGCTATTGACCAAAAGTGGGAGGGGCCTTAGATTTACAATATCAGATAGAGCCTGGCTTTAGACTTGATGTTCTTCCTCAGAAAATTGAGACTCATACAGTACTTTGTATGGTTGGCTAAAGTTTCCTCAGATGACCAGATGAGGCAAAAGCTGTCTTGGGAGAGCTGATAAAAATCATAAGTGAAGGTAATTTAGCTGCAGGGGACATTTTAGAACATCTTTTGCTTTTTGAGACTTGCAAGATCTGAATCATCTTTTGTTTAAAAGAATCAGGGTTTTATTTTGTGAGCTTCAACAACAAAGCTCAGTGTATTTGAAGTGTAATTACCAATATTGAGGATTATAGCCACCTCACTTGGCAGACTATTACTCTTTCTCTCTGGCTCACTCCTTTAATCAAGGGCATTTTAGGGGCCAAATTTGACAGCTGCAGTGCTGGAGACAGATTGGAAACAAGGTTCTGAGATAAGTTACATTTTCTCTAGCTTTTATGTCAAAGCAATTGGCAATCTATTAGAAAGTTTCATTGTCTGCATCAAAGCCAGGAGGATGTTATGCACTATCTTTCTGGCAGCAGTAACAATAGGATAAAGTGATTTTGATAAAATCTCATTATATTCACATCTCTGGCATCAAAGGAGGAGACAAAGAGACTATTTTTATAGGTAAGAAATGTTGGTGTTACATGGTCTTATTCCTCTGAGTGTTGGAAGTCCTGGGGTAACTCAGTGACATTGTAGCATTGGGTTCCAAAGGCTGCCATCTTTGAAATGTTCTTCTTCAAACATATCAGAACCTCCTGGAGAACAGCAGCATCAGCACTGGGAACAACAACAATCACAATAACAACAGCAGCATTTTCTGTGCCTCAGCCCTGGGGTTATTCTGGTTCAGTGCATTTACTGTACTGAGGTATTTTGATTTATACCCAACTTTAACAACTTCCAATAAGACCATAAACCATCTTTATTTCTCCTCAAGCCTCTTTTTAGTTCTTTTGCTCCCTGCACTCCCCTTCCTTTCCTCTCTCCCTTCCAGGTAACTGAAGCAACTTATCACAATGGCTACTTCTTTGTTTTTCATACTCCTTAGGACCTATGTGATATATTATTTAGCTTAGTTCTCCAGTTGTTCATCAGGACTTCAAAGGCCAATCGATCTCTTTAGATATTGCTACACAAAAGCGGAGCACCTGAAGTCTAGGCCATTCTCCTTCTGAACTGACAGGACATTTCTTTGGAATGAAAGAGCTCAAGTTCTCCATTTGTTGGCAGATGGCAGGAAAAGAGGCAACCTTTGGGGAGAGTAACCATTTCTGGCTCCAGTTGCTACAATTCTGGCTAGACCATAGTCACAACCTCACATCTCAATGATAATGATATATCATTATATCTATTCTTTAGAGATGTCTTCTCTATTTAAAAAAAAATGTTCTGGCCAGGTACATGGTGAAAGGACTTTGTGGCTAATGGAGGACCTGTAGTAAAGTAAAAGAGAGTGCAGCTAACAATGAACTTTGCACACAGTAGGTAGCTAACAGTTAGGCTATACAGCAGAGGTTAACTCATCTCTTTTTAGAAATTATGGTAGGTACAGACATTATAGACAAAAGAGTATCAGAATTTGAATTCTCGTCAGAGTGCTGAGGAAAGTCCCCCATGATAGCTAAACTATACAATTTTATAATTCCTCAATGACACTATCTTTAGCCTTGGCTCATGAAACCTTCTATTTCTTTTTTCTTTCTTTCTTTCTTTCTCTCTTTCTTTCTTTCTTTCTTTCTTTCTTTCTTTCTTTCTTTCTTTCTTTCTTTCTTTCTTTCTTTCTTTCTTTCTTTCTTTTTAAAAAAGGTTTAATTGGGGAATTGAAGAAGAGGAACATTATTGGGGAATCTGGGAAGGGGAACAGCCAAATTGTTGTCCTTCAATCTTAGTTGTGGAGGGCACGGCTAGCTCAGCTCCAAGTCCAGTCGCCATCCGGCCACATGTGGGCAGTTCATGGCTGTTTAGCTCAAGGTGCCGTGTTCAATCTTAGTTGTGGGTGGGCATAGCCCATATGCCATGCGGGAGTCAAACCAGCAACCTTGTTGTTAGAAGCACGTGCTCTCACCAGCTGAGCCATCCTGCCACCTGGTGGCAGCTCAGTGGCAGCTCAGCTCGGGCTCAGCTCACTGGCCCATGTGGGAATCGAAATGGCCACCCTGTTACTTGGAGCTTGCGCTCTTAACCAACTGAGCCACTCAGCTGGCCCGCCTTCTATTTCTAAAGGTACTCAAAGCATATTATACTGTAAAACTTTTTTAAAAATTATTTTGAGTTTGGAGACATAGTGAATAAAATTCAAAACTGAAGCCTGATTCCACTACTTTTTGTCCCCTTTTGAGGACATTTTTTCCTTGAATTATAAGAAGGTTAATTGCCAATTCTTTATAATTCAAAGTGGCAGCCTCCTTATTATAATGCTGGATCATATGCCAGAATGTCCCTTATCTAACATGACTGGCTAATTATTAAAATACTCTCTTTTTTTCTCCAGCTGTTTTCTTTCTGAGTAAACAAATTGCTAAGTTCAGTTGGCTTCCATTTGCACTTCATTGCTTCTTGACAGAAAATACTACGCAAAAATGAGTTGCCTCTGGGAGTTTATAATCTCCAAGGGCAGAAGAAACAAATATGTGCATGAATTCTCTAATTTAAAAAACTAAAAACTACTCTTCTTAAAAATATAACACACTTTAAACATATTGCACATTATTTTTTAGACTTCATAAAGCAATAGTGTCTGTTCCTGCAATTCCTAAATTCCTTAATTTGACATTTTAAGATGTTATTTTGTTAAATGGAAGAGGAGGCATCATCTTGAGAAAATAAGATCACCAAATATAAAGGACACAGAAACACTATTGTATTTAGAAAATGCGGAATTGATCTCCATTCTGACTAACCAGGATTATATAGTTAGAGTTGAGAAGAGTAATGATTTATTTCCCAATAGATTCAGTTTGGTCTGGTTTGATTGCCTCAGCGTCTGTGAAAAGAGCCACAACGCTGTAACAATTTCTATCCTGACCCTGGTGTCTGAAGAGCAGATACTTACTTCAGCAGGTGTCAGGAATGTGATTCACTCACAGCTTTGCCAGTTTCTTCAGCTCCCATGACCAGACTTGTCTGTAGAGTTTGGACATTTTATTGTTCCTGTCATGACTTAGGGAAAAGATGGCACATTGTAGAGTTTAATATACTTTATGTCTAAGAACGAGATTTTGAATAAAAAGAAAATTGGAAGTATGTCTTCAGCTGGAATTCTTCTTCCTTTCTTTAGATAATAAAGTGGTTACAGGACTGCTCTTTGAAGCCATACAAATTTGGGATTAGAGACCCAGATCTACCAGTTTATTTCTTCATGATGCTGGGTAAGTTACCAACCTCTAATAATAATATTATTATTAATATTATTAATATTAATAGTCACTATGAAGATAATGTGAGATAGTGCATATAAAGTGATTAATCCAGAACCTGACATAGAATAAGGCCACAGAAATTATTTCTTATCGCCATCATTATTGTTACTAATAGAAACCATATGCATACATACTATATTAAGTACATCCAAGGTTTTCATATTATTAAGTTATTATAGTCAGTCTTTAAATGTCCATGAAATGAGTGTCAGAGGTATAAATCACAGATGTCTCCATGAACTAATGAGAGAATCTTAAAAGCAGCAAGAGAAAAGCAATTAGTTACCTACAAGGGAACTCCCATAAGATTGTCAGCTGGTTTCTCAACAGAAACTTTGCAGGCCAGAAGGGATTGGCAGGAAATATTGAAAGTGATGAAAAACAAGGGCCTACAACCAAGATTACTCTACCCAGCAAAGCTACCATTTAGAATTGAAGGACAGATAAAGAGCTTCTCAGACAAGAAAAGGCTAACGGATTTAATTACCACCAAAGCAGTATTGCAAAAATTGTTAAAGGGACTTATTGAAGGAGAAAGAAGAAGAAGAAGAAGGAGGGGGAGGGGAGGGGGAGGGGAAAGAGGGGAAAAGATAAAAAATATGAATAATATAATGGCAATATCTACATATCTAGCAATGTTTACTTTAAAAGTAAATGAATTAAATGCTCCAATCAAAAGATATAGGGTAGGGCCGGCCGAGTGGTGCATTGGTTAAGAGATGGCTTGGGACGCCAGAGGGCCCCGGTTTGGATCCCACATATGAGGGCCAGTGACACTTGCCCTCCACAGCTAAGATGCTGAACAACAGCTCCACCTGGAGCTGGGCTGCTGTGAGTCGCCGGCACAGTGTAGCCTGCAGCCCCTGCTGCAGTGGGTTGCCATGGGCTACCGTGTGTAGCCAGCAGCCAGCGTGAGCAGCCAGCAGCCGCAGTGAGCGGCCGTCCAGAAGCCGGCGACTGATCTGCCTCGCCCGGGAAGAGCGCAATGATGGTGCCAACTTGGGCCAGTGAAGCAACGTCCTCCACAAATAGACTGAAGAACAAAACAACAGCAACTTGTCTGTTCCCCTTCCCCCAATTCCCCAGTGCTGTTCCCATCTCCCAATTCCCCCAATTCCCCCAATAAAAATCTTAAAAAAAAAAGATATAGGGTAGCTGAATGGATAAGAAAACAAGACCCTTACATATACTGCCTACAAAAGACTCACTTCAAATTGAAAGACACACACAGATTGAAAGTATAGGGATGGAAAAAGATATTTAATGAAAATGGAAAAGAAAAAAAAAAGCTGGAGTAGCAATACTTATACCAGACAAAATAGACTTGAAAACAAAAGCTATAACAATAGAAAAAGAAGGACCAGTAATCCCACTCGTGAGTATTTATCTGAAGAAACCCAAAACACTAATTTGAAAAGACATGTGCATCTATATGTTCATTGCAGCTTTATTTACAATAGCCAAAATATGGAAATAACCTAAGTGTCCATGAATAGATGAATGGATAAATAAGAATTGGTCCATATATACAATGGAATATCACTCCATAAAAAAGAGTGAAATCTTGCCATCTGCAACAACATGAATGGACTATTATGCTAAGTGAAATAAGTCAGACAGACAAAGACAAATGTCATATGATTTCACCGATATGTGGAATCTAAAAAACAAAATAAACAAACAAAACAGAAACACACTCATAGATAGAACATTTTGATGGTTTCCAGATAGAAGGGGTGTTGGGGGAATGGGTGAAAGGTAGAAGGGATTAAGAAATAAAAATTGGTAGTTACAAAATGGAATCATGGAGATGTAAAGTATAGCATAAGGAATATAGTCAATAATATTGTATTAACTATGTATGGTGTCAGATTGGTACTAGATTTATCGGGGTGATCACTTTGTAAGTTATATAAATGTCTAATCACTAGCTATACACCTGAAACTAATATGATACTGTATGTCAACTGTAATTGAAAAATTTAGAAAATATTTAAATATAAAATAAAATAAGATCTTGTTCAGAACTGAGCAAAAGGAGAAAGAAATAGACAGGAAACTATTTCACAAAAGTCTAAATCCAATTAAGCTGCATTCACTTTGCCCGTAGTTGTTTTTTGATTCATTTGATTAGGCAATGAAACCACAAATATGAAAAGAGGGAATACAGGCATGGCTGTATTGAGCAGATGTAATGGAAAGGATGGTGCCACCATCGTCTGCACTCCGGTGAGAGATAATTGTAGACAATCTGTTTAGTTTGACTGCCAGTGATTAGCTATATAACTCAAATCTGGACCTTGAACCTGACTCCATTTCATGGGCTTTGATCATCTATAAAAGGGAAAGGATCTGGGTACATGCATGTGTGCCTGCATACATGTGTGCATGTGTGTGAGTGTATATGCAAATATGTATTTGTAATGCCATTTAGGGTGCAGGTATCTGTGGAGGGATTATTGCTTACATTTATGTTTATTTCTGGCTTATTAAGGACCTCTTGGGGATGAAGGTGCGAGTAACAGGCACTCTGCTTTTAAAAAAGCAATTTTAGCAATTTTTTTCACTTTTGTTTGTATCAATTGTTCTGTTTCTTTTTTTTTCAAACAGAGTAAAGTGTAAAGTCATTCTTTGTTTTAATTTGTGTATTTTCTTTTAAAGATGGTTTTAAAGGATTTCCATACCCCAGATCCCACAATACACACTGTTGTATTGGATTTGGGTTTGAAGCCAATTGTTCATCTCTTTAGCTTAGCTTTTAGTCTTTCTAAATCCATAAGTGCTGAATGCCAGAATTTTAATGAAGAATTGACCTTGGCCCTGGTTTGCAATTGGTCTCTACTTACCCAGTGACAACTGAAATAGGACCCAAGGAAACAGGAGAGCTGAATGATAGGGTTAGGTGATAAAGTAGACAGTGAAGAAAGGAAAAAAATATAAATGAGTGATTGTGAAAATTAAAAAATATATATATTGTTTTCTTTCACCAGAGACTAAATAGCCCTGTAGTAGGATCAGCTAGGGAAGAGGAATAGTGATACTTACATAGATAAATCACATATATTCCACTGTTATCGCATTAGTCTTACTATGTTTTATTGAGTAGCCAGTGCTTCAGCCAACGTAGGGCACTTGCAGACTCTTGATGTGCTGTGTTTTCTCATCTTCAAGCCTCCATCTTCTTTCTTATAACTTTACTCATTCTTCAAAATACAATTTAACAACTTTTTTGGGAAACCTTCTGTCTTCTTCCCTTATATTCTCACTGTCTAGCATCAGGCCAAGTACTAGGTGTCTAATAAATTTTAAAACAATGAATAAATGATGTAGGGATCAATACTGTTGGTGAGAAAATTCTCTTCCTTTCCATTGGAGAAAGGTATTGGGAGGAGGCACAGTTTCAGAGTTGAGAAAAAGGAAGGGAGATGTGAAGAATATAAAATTCCTACACATGAATTTATTTTTATAATAGAATCATATGAAAATTGAGTTTCTGATTTAAAAAAAGGTGAATACTCAACTACATAACTAAAATCGTGCCTAGGTAAACAAATAATAAATTATTTTCATGAAAATAATAAATACAAATTATCCCTGCTTTCTATATCAAGGTTTATATTTAGTTTTGGAACAGGAGCTACTTTGGATTTAATTTCCTACAAACCTTAAGACTCCTATTAAGGTCTGGGGACCTAAGAAAGAGGTGGGGTGGTTTGAAAAAAAGTAACAAGCTTGAGTGTGTTAAAAATTGTCTTAATCTAAAAAATAACTCAAAATGATGAAATTAAGCCATTTGCTAGAATAGAAAAAAGATGGCATTGATTGGATCTTGGTTCTGTGTAGAAATGTGAGTCAGAAAATAAGTAGCAAATATTTTTCAGAACTTATTGGAAACTGCTTTTTATACAAGACTAAATGATATGTTGGATAAATATTATTTTCAAGCCTGAGACTGTAGACAGAATAAATGATGGAACATATAGGTTCGGCCTCAAAACTGAGGTTTATCACATTTAAAAATTCTGCAGTTCAATTCTTATGATAGTATTGGATTGAGTCCTGAAATAAGTCTATTAGTTCATGAGAGTCTAGCGTGGCTAAGTAATTGGACAGTTTAGAGGAATCGGAATTTTGGAGGTAGAATGAACTTTATGAATAATCTGGTTTGGCCTATTTATTTTATAGTTGAAGAAATTGAGGTTTAGAGAATGAAATGAGTTGTCTAGGGTCACCTAGAGAATTATTAATAGAGTGGGAATCAGGACTCAGGGCTTTAGATGCTCAGCCTGAAGCCTATTCCTTTTGACATTATATCATGTTAGGTTATGTGTCAATAATTCCTTCACTAGGAATTATGTGTGGAATTAAGGTGCTGCCCTGGCTGGATAGATTTCCATTCCTGAGAATGATGAAATACAGTTACATTTAACAAGTATTTATCCATCATATTACTGTTCTTGGCACTCAGAAAATTTGAAAAATAATATAAGATCCAGTCCCTGTTCTAGTAGAATACGAAACTGTGAGGACCTCACACAAGTGTGAGATTTTCAAGGCCTGGGTCATGTTACAGTCAATGTGTTCTCAGCAGTTAGCCTAGGGCGTGGTATGTAATAGGTAGTAAAAAACTGCTGAGTGCCTCAGCCTGGAGAAATGAAACTTATTTCTAGATGACCCAATCGTGGCCATTGACTGGTTAAACAGCAAATTCTGAGCAACTGTACTTAGAAGAAGCAGCTTCCTAGTGTGGTGTCTTGTTTTCTCAGCAATGAGAATTTTTTTTTTTCAGATTGTTTCCAATTCAGCATTCACTTTCTTACATTTTTTTTGTTTTGTTTTGTTTTGTTTTTAAAGATTTTTATTGGGGAATTGCGGGGAGGGGAACAGCGCTGGGGAATTGGGGGAAGGGGAACAGACAAGTTGCTGTCGTTTTGTTCTTCAATCTAGTTGTGGAGGTCGTTGCTTCACTGGCCCAAGCTGGCACCATCATTGTGCTCTTCTCTGGCGAGGCAGATCAGTCGCCGGCTTCTGGACGGCCGCTCACTGCGGCTGCTGGCCGCTCACGCTGGCTGCTGGCTACACACAGTAGCCCATGGCAACCCACTGCCACAGGGACTGCAGCCTACGCCGCCGCCGGCGACTCATGGCAGCCCAGCTCCAGGTTGAGCTGTTGTTCAGCATCTTAGCTGTGGAGGACAGTGTCACTGGCCCTCCTATGTGGGATCCGAACCGGGGCCCTCTGGCATCCCAAGCGAGTTCTTAACCATCGCGCCACTCGGCCGGCCCCTTACATTTTTTTTAAAAAGGAGGAATATAGTGACATTGGAAAAAACTCAACCTTGCCTTCTCCACAGCATTGCAGAATACTGAAGCAGCAGACAGAAAGATAAGCCATTCTCCAGTAGAAAAGCATCTATAACATTAAAGTATCTGTGAAGCACAAATTACCTCTCAGCGTTCATTTCAACCTGGGCAAAGGAGCTGCTTCACAGCACTCATACCAGTCATTCATTGGCTGAGGGCCATGGTGAGATGGGGCAACCGTACCCTCCCAGGTCTTTCCAGAGCTCGGTGTCTGTAAGCAAGGCGATTCTCACAGCTTCAGGGCAGTCCTCTGAAGAAAGTCACAGAAAGGCAGAAATAAAGGCACACAAAAGCTAGGGGAGGGGCATGCAGAATTGGTAAATGAAGGGCATCTGGGCAGAGAGCACTGACAGTGTTTACATAGCAGGAGTCAGCAAACGTTTCTGTAAAGGGCCAGGTAGTAAATATTTTAGGTATTTTGGGCCATATGGTCTCTGTTGTAACTGCTCACCTCTGCCCTTATCATGTACAAGCAGCCATAGACTAATAAAGAGTGAGTGAGCATACCTGTGTTTCAATAAAACTTTATAATGGACACTTAAATTTTAATTTCACAAAATTTTCACATGTCGCGAAATGTTATTCTTGCTTTGACTTTTCCGCTCAACTATTTCAAAGTGTAAAATCCACTTGAGCTTGCCGAGCTTACAAATATGGGCCCTGGGCCCTGGCTGCAGTTTGCGGAAACTTTGCTCTAGCACTATTCAACCCACTTCATGTTTATTAGCTCATTTATCCTCATAACAACCTATTGGAAAGTTACTACTAGTATTCCCATATGACAGATGAGAAAACAGAGGCACTGATTAGTTAACAACTCATTCACATTTACTTAGCTGTTAAGTCACATAGTCACAGTTTGAATCCATGCAACCTCTAGTCTGTGTTCTTAATTACTACACCATATTGTTTTTTACCTGAACAGAAATAAGCTAAAAAAGCAAAAATTCTATTACAGTAGTCCTCCCTTATTCATTAGGGATAGTACCAAACCCTGTATATTATGTTTTTTTCCTATGCATACATATCAACAATAACATTTAATTTATAAATTGGGTACAGTAAGAGATTAACAACAACAATAATAAAATAGAACAATTATAACAATATACTGTAATAAAAGTTATGTGAACGTGGTCTCTCTCAGAATAACTTATTGTACTGTGCTCACTTAAAAGAAGCACTTTACGGCTTCTCTTTGGCATATCTGAGTTGCCAGCATCAGTGCTTTGGGGTCGTTATTAAGGAAAATAAGGGTTACCTGAACACAAGCACTGCGATACCACACTGTCCATCTGATACCCCAGAGGGCTACTGACTAACTGCTAAACTGGCAGGGAGCATATACAATGTGGATACTCTGGACAAAAAGGATAAGTCATGTTCACAGTGGGACAGAGCAGGACAACAGGGGATTTCATCACACTACTCGGAATGGTGCACAATTTAATACTTATGAATTGTTTATTTCTGGAATTTTTTATTTAATATTTTCACCGAAGTTGACTACAGGTAACTGATACCACTGAAAGTGAAACTTCAGATGAGGGGGGCTATTGTATGTAGATGTCATAACCAAGCTCCCTTACCAGTTCTTCTTGGGCTATGTAGGAAGTAAACTACAGGAAAAAGAACAGAATCTCATAATTTCTGTCTGCAATGGCTGATTGTTACATGAGACGTTGTTATGTCCTCACCTCAGTGTGCTGAAAGTCGATGATGTGCCTTGTTTTCAGTGTGGCTAGAAAGTTGGTTCATCTATGGAGCAAATCATTGAAAGTTATGTAGGTCTTCCCTTGTTCGGAGCAGAGCAGCATTGGGACTAGGTACCTGGAAAGTATGGAGTTTTATTGTCACAGATAGGTTAACCATACAATCTGCTTTGCCCAGGAGTATCCCAACTTATGTCAGTTGATCCAGCGTAATTATTAAAAGAGGGCATTTTTAACTTCAAAGACTTGGATAATAATTTTCAATTATGCGGTCATTGCCAGCAGAGACCTTGAGAACCAAACCATCCATACTCACACAGCTTACTATCTATGTTAACATGACTTTCCCATTCCACTGTTCCTACTTTCCAGGAAACTCTTGCCCAAGAAGGTAAAAGGTGCAAATAACTTTATTGTTTGTTCCAGGAACTTCCTGAAAAATTATTTAACTGTTTGACTCATCAGTAGCTAGCTAGCTCTTAATGACTGTTTACAACCAAGAATACTTGAACTTGGGTGAAAATCCTTGCCTTGTTGATGTCCATCAATACAAGGTTAGCATTATTACGATTCTTTCCCAATCAGTCCTAACCAAGCTTATAAACTGAAAGACCCATGTTAAACCAGAATTTAAAACCTGTTGCCCTCTCTTACCATGGTCAGAATAAACTCTGTTGTGTCTTATCAAAATTTGCTTTAGTAATATTTTCAGAAATCCAGCACTTGGCAATATTTCTAGTTTTTCTGTTTTCTATAGTTCATATTGTTTATACATGAAGATCAGTCAGACATCAACAGGTTAACTAAAGTTAAAGTATTTTTATAGGCACTATTTTTTGTTGTAGAGACTCTGGGAACTGATATCTCTTTCCTGACTTTGATGCAGATGTTGTAACACTGTTGAAATTAAGTGTGCCTTCTATTGATGTGTAAATTACCCGAAAAATTTTTGAGCAAGTCATGCTTTTTACAATTGATGGTGTTCTGTTCTCTAATTAAGGAATTAGTCCTACTTAATTCAGCTGTTTTTTAACAAAAGGCCAGTATGTATTTACAAGTGGCTAGTATAAATAAATATTCCAGTCTTTATTTGGTTCCTGGGAGGCTAACTTTGAGGGGCCAAATCTTTCCCACATGACAGTCTCTATTAAGGAATATTCTGAGAGAATTTAAAAGGCAATAAATTCATATTTTTATCAGGAAGAGAGTCTTATAGCTCTGGTTAGAAACAAAAAGCCCTGAAAATCTAATTAAGTCTTGGATTTTAGAAGAATAACTATGAGTTTTCTATTGAAGGCAACCCATGAAGCAGTGTTATAGCTTAACAGAGGAAGACTGGGAACCTAATTTGGGTCAATTCTGGTCACAAATCAATTTTTGTTTTAAAGAAAGACTGAAAATAACCTGAAATAAACTTATTTTATAAAGTAATATGTGAAAACTTATTGTTCCTTTTGCTGTATTTTTTATTGTGCTTTGGGACTTGGTTTACTCAGCTATAAAAACTTTAATAGAGTATTTCTTGCTTTTGCTTGGGAAAATAACAAGAATATGATACTTTTGGGGTTATTTGATGAAAAGGAAAAGAAAGTCTTTAAAACTTGCTGAAGCAAGTTGTGGCTACTGTACTCTTTACCTAAGTGAAGCTCCTCTTTGCTTTGGTTGTCCTCCATGAGTCAAGTAAGACCCCTTCTATTTATGGGTAAAGATTTGATAAAAGATAGATCTTTAAAATCTTCCTAGTCTACTAACCTTAAGTGCTAATTATACTTGAAATTTGCTTAATGCCTTTTCTCCAGAGGGTTCTAAGTGCTGATATATGAAGCACTTTGCTTTTTTTTTTTTTTTTTAACCCGTTATCCTCTAGGAGACCAGAAATAAATGTTTGAGTCTGGATAAAACAATTCATGTCCTGGGGTTTTAGTTTACTATATCTAATGAATCCAGTCAAAATAGGCTTTGGTAAAAAACAAAACAAAAGAAATAAAAAAGACACACACACACACACACACACACACACACATACACACACACACAACCCAAACATAGTATGTTAGTATGTCATTTTTTTTTCTTTCAAGTGAGCCATGTTCCTGGAACATTATTATAGGTTATAGTAATATAAACTTTTGAAACAAAAGGCAAATTTTATTAACATTTTGACATTTTTACAATTATTTAGAAAACATGTATATCTATATCTATATCTATATCTATATCTATATCTATATCTATATCTATATATAAAATGACAAATATGTTATTTTTTTAACACCAGGGATTTATTTATGTTCTCTGGTTAATGTAGAACTAGGAAGCAGAGATAAATATAAAAGTGAGCCAGGAAAGGCTTCTGATGCTCCTGCAAAGTCAGAGTCTATATTAACATGAAAGATTCTATATTTTAAAAAACATTTATTGTATGTTTTTCACATTTTCATACCTGGATGATAGAAAATAATGTTCAGTC
Organism: Hipposideros armiger; assembly: GCF_001890085.2. NCBI lineage: Eukaryota > Metazoa > Chordata > Mammalia > Chiroptera > Hipposideridae > Hipposideros > Hipposideros armiger. The sequence goes on along the minus strand of NW_017731913.1, from coordinate 332,599 downwards.
AGCCAAGTTTTTATTGACATGTTTCAGAGTGAAACTCAGACAATTTGCATTCATATTTTATTGACTATTCCATAAATACTCTGTATACTTAAAATAAATAGCCTTTGGCACTGTATTTCCATTTTTACGCTATTATTTTCTCTGTTTTCTCTCTCCTGGAAAATATACTGTGACTTTCCAGAATTACTTCCTCACCTTCTAAGGAAGCAATTTTTCAGGCTTTTTCTACTCTTCATATTCAAAGAAGTTTGTTTATTTTTTTAAAAAGTTCTCACAATGACTTAGACTCTGTACTCACCCCAGTTCTAGGTGGTATTATATTTTGTTGGAGGAAAAAGAAAGCAAATCAGCACAATGAAAATAGCTTAGATAATAATTTCTGTGCTGTGCTAGTGCCATTTGGGTTAAGATTTTGTGTTGTGAAAAATATTAAAGAAAATCTCACCTCCTATAGGAAAACAGGCATGCGATGGAAAAAGAAAAACATGCAAGTAATTCAGTGTTGAAATAAGTCAAAAGTGTTTACTGAGCAACCATTATGTTCTCAGAACTTTTTGTTGAGTATTGTGAAGAGTCTAGACCAGTGGTTCTCAACCTGTGGGCAGTGACCCCTTTGGGGGTCGAATGACCCTTTCACAGGGGTCACCTAAGACCATCAGAAAACAAAAAGATATTTACATTATGATTCATAACAGTAGCAAAATTACAGTTATAGAGTAGCAACGAAAATAATTTTATGGTTGGGGGTCACCACAACATGAGGAACTGTATTAAGGGGTCACGGCATTAGGAAGGTTGAGAACCACTGGTCTAGACAAATTTACAGCAGGTATGCACTTCTAAGGATCTTAGTGCCATTTGACTTTACAATGAACCCTCCTTCCATGATGATATTAATAGTGTAAGAGTTACATTTTGATTGGCTTTGTCTTATAGGCTTGACCACTCTATTCATTGACTGTTTCTCTTTTCTATTAGTTTGGATCACTTTTATTCTTGAATGAAAATATTTGAATTTCAAGAGTTTCAGTCAAGGTTCTTTTGGCTGCAAAGAACAGCCACACTTTTACACTAGCAAAATAGGGGTTTATATCACAAGACACAGAGCATCTCAATGATTCCAAAGTAAGGCTTGCATTGTATATTAAATAGAATCAGGAACCAGAAATCCAGGAAGTAAATTCATTCTTATCTCTCTGGAGCCATGTGGTTTTTCTCCTCTTTGCTTTTCTTAGTGCTGTGTTCATCTCTCTTTTCTGCTTACTCCAAAGGTATCTGCCTCAACATGACCTCTAACTCCATCACTTCATCAAGAACTCTTAGCATTAGCAACCACCATTAATTGACAAGACTCTCTCTGTTCAAATTCTCTTGAGAAGATATGATTGGCTAAGCACAGCTGATGTCTGGAGCTCCCTTTTCTATTAGTATGCAAATGTGTTTGTTTCTTCGAATTTCTGACCATTTAAACACATATTTTAAGCAGTACTACTTTTAACCTCTTGTACTCAACAAATTTTGATATAGAAAAATAACTTTATCATGTATTAGATAACATAGAAATTTACTACCTTTTCCCAATAGAATTAACTTTCTCACTCCACATATATTAAAATATTGTTTATTTTATCTGGCATTATAAAGTATTTGAAGTATATTAAAAAGGATAATCATATATTAAGGACACAAATTCTTACCACCTGGCTTTGCCAAATCTTATCATTTTTACCTTATTTGTTTTAAATCTTTTTAAAATATAATGAAACATAGAAATAGCTGGTGAAGTTTATATAATCTCTCTCAGGTTTAATCTCTTCTCCTCCTAGAGGTTTACACTGTCTTGAGTGTGGTATCCACTCTATCTATGTATTTCTCTTATTGTTCACTTTGCTGCAGATATAAGCATGTATAAACAATATATCATACTAATTGGGATGCTTTAAACTTTATAAAAATGTAATACTATATATATTTTCTGCAAGTTAATTTTTTTTTTTTTTTTAGTCATTATGCTTTTGAGATTTACCTGTGTTGACACATGTGGCTCTGGTTCATTCAATTTTACTTTTGTTTATAAAAAACACAGTTCAATCTCTGTTTCTTACTGTTAGTTGATGCAACAGTGAACATGTTTGTACTTGAATCCTTTTGTACAGGTGTGAACATTTCTTTCGGCTGCCACATCTCCAGGAATGGAATTACTAGGTGGTAGGACATAGACATCTTCACCATTAATAGATTTTGATAAATCACTCTTCAAAAATTGTTTTATAAGTATTTTATAATTTTACATTATAAAACATGCATAACTCATTAAAGAATAACTGGAAACATTAGGGGGAAAAAGAAAATTAAAAATACCTGTATTTCATCTAAAACCTTTTCTTCTATGTTTTTAATTATATAATTGTGACCATATTTTATATGCAACTTTTAGTCCTACATTTTCATTATATTTCAAATGTGTCCTTGTGGTATTATAAACTCCTTTTAATGTAATTTTTAGCAATTATTTAGTAATATTCCATGAGATGAAAATTCCACAGTTTACATAAGCATCTTTCCATTGTTGGATATTTTGATTGCTTTTAATTTGTCACCACTTTAAGTAACATTTATATAATTTGTATAGTTTTAGTAAATGTTTTCATGCTATTTTGGATTCTGCTTTCTTAATATTACATTATGTACATTTCTACCATTGAATGCTTCAAGGCACTCCATAAGATGGAATCACACAAACTTTTTCACCTTCTTCTAGGTGGGGAGAATTCCATACTAACACTTAGAATAACCTCAGAGGTTGAATAATTTGAGTCAAATGGTTAAAGATTTTTATAGGGTCTTTCTAAAGAGTGGCCACAGAAATTTATCTGACTAGTTGCCACCCCTGCATTTTAACGGTCAGATTTTTAAGGATTATGGAGAACTGATCACTGAAATGACTGCAATGGTTCACTATTTTTTTCTAGAACTATAGCCTCCACCGTTTCCAAAGTTAGCATATTGTAGAGACCATGTGTGTATGTAAAAGACGCGATTTTTAAACTTTTTCCTGCCCTTTGTGTTTCATAGTTTTGAACAAGCTGTCATAATAAGGCCACAGTACTGGCTTAGCCTTATGTTAACAACTTTTTGGAGTTGAAACAGAATTCCTCTGGGAAGGCTGCACAGCAGTGTTTGGCATGTGAACGAAAAAATATTGAAAGAAAGAATGTCACAATTTTCCTGTGATAGGTGCACACTCTGTGATCAAGGCTCTGGAATATTAATTATAAAGTAGAAGGAGGCTTAGCTTGAAAAGATGCACAAAATACCAATGTGAATTTCTAATGCAGGTGAAACAAATTCATTTTCTTACTGGTTCCAATTATTTTATAATAGGCCCCAGCTCTCTACATGCCTCAAGAAATATTGCCTTCCTAGGCAATTCTTTGGATAGAATGATAAATAAATTTCAAGTGAGAGGGTTCAGGACAGATTGGCAGACTCAGTGAATTTTGTGTCATGAGCTAAGAGAGGATGGTACAAATAAGACTGATTGAAGCAGTTAAACTCTGCCAGAAAGAAAAGTCTCTGAGTTGCCACCATTTGTGAAGCTCTGAGCTTGTTACCAGACAAATATATGACGCCGTCAGAGTTGATGAGGCTGAGGCTCTAGGAGGAGAAAAATAGAATGACAGAGGAAGTGCAGGAGGTGGTGAATAAAAGAAGAAAAGAGAGGCGTGGGTTTGGGTAAAGAAGAACTCACACCTGTGAGGGACATGATGTTCACCAACTCACTAAATCCTAAGCAAAGTTAGAAATAAAGTCATAAGACTTCTTCTGGGTCTTGCAGTCTCATTAATCCTATTTAATTTGGGACATAGTGTACAAGTTCATGACTGACCCTTACCTCCCAAATCCCCACCTCAGACTAGACCTCAGTTACATATCACATTGATTCTTGCTGAGATATCTTTGCTTAACCTGATTCTCCAGCCTGGAACATTACTATTTTACCTTTATTTGCGTGGCTAAATCTTACTCAATTTTAAAGATGTTGGCTCAGGCCTCCCTTCTGAAGATTTCTAAACTTCTCTTTTTGGGGAAATACCTCTAATAGTGGTAATTTGTATCCATCCAGTTGCCTACTTCCCATGTCTGTACAGCTCTGAAAATTATGACTACAATAGAAGTGACATGGCAGAGACTTTCTACCAGATTATTTTAACAGGACCTAGAGACGGAGGATCCTGTTACCTGTTGGATCACTAATGGAAGAAGCCCCCTCCATTAGAAGAAATTAAAAACAAGCAGAGAGCAAAATGGCAGACAGGAGATCCTAGCCTTCAGTGCCACACAAAAACGATGATAGTGTCAGCTATCCACAGATAAGAATGGATTTATGGGCAGCGGTTGTTAACCTGTGGGTCGCGACCCCTTTGGGGGTTGAACGACCCTTTCACAGGGGTCGCCTAAGACCATCGGAAAACAAAAAGATATTTACATTATGATTCATAACAGTAGCAAAATTACAGTTATAGAGTTGCAACGAAAATAATTTTATGGTTGGGGGTCACCACAACATGAGGAACTGTATTACGGGGTCGCGGCATTAGGAAGGTTGAGAACCGCTGATCTAGGGGAATCCTGGAGTGCAGTTAGAAGGCTGCAACATCCCAGAGGAGCACAGAGACCAGAGATGGTTGCATATAAAGAAGGAGAAAGCATCCTGCCTCTGTCACCTCCTGTGGTCTTTCCTGACACAGACCCCAGCTGCCAGAGCTGCCTAGAGCCACAGCCGCTGTGTCCCCTGGGACCAGAACCACCAAGCACTGCCACGCCCTCTTGGAGTGGGAGGCACCACCCTGCCATGTGCTGGAACCTCTGCACCCACTGGATCAGCAGCCGTTGCAGCTCTGTGTGCGTCCATGTGCCCACTACACCCAACCCCTGTGGACCCTCCTGAGACAGCATTCCTGCGTGCCCCCAAACTGGCCCTCATGCTCCCCTGGATGCAGACCTGGACCTGGAGTCACCATGAACCTCACCCAGCAGAGAATTTTTTTTTTCCTTTGAAAGTCATAATTTTATTTAAAAATTTTCGGTAACAGAAAAAAAAAATTTGGTGATTCCCTCAGTGCCCATGTGTCTTATATGTGTAAATATAATATACATGAAGACCTTGGACTTTGGAGTTCAAGTGTCCTGAATATGACTCTTGACATGTCCAATGCTTACTGATGTTACTGAGTTGTGAGACAATGTAACTGACCTCATGTATTCTGCCAGAGGCATTAGACTTTTATCCTAAGTGACCCAAGGGGCAGCACAAAAGATAATGAATATAACATAATGTTACTTAATTTCAATGTTACTTAATTTCTTTGTGTCCTCATCTGTAACAATGGATACAATGGCACTGAATATAGTTAGGGGTATGTGTATGTTATAGGACTAGAGTTGTATTAAGGATTAAATAGAATAATTTGTGAAGAATATTTGCATTGAGTTTATCACATAGTAAGAACTCAATACATGTTGGCTATTGTGAACATTATCATCATTTGCTAGGTCATGGACTAACAATTTAAAACATCAGAAAGCAATTTTAAGCAAAATATCTGCTGTATAGGGAGGTCTTATTTAGAACATATCACACAATTCCACACTCTCCTCCTACTCTAAGGTTACTTCCAGAGTACATATGTTGACAGTAGATCCCAGAACAAGGGGATTAAAAAAAAGCCCCATATCCTAAAATCAGAGACTTCTAGGCATATTGGAGGTCATTTTAGGATGAGAGAAAACCCTAGTGCTTTTGTTTTAAAACCACAAGTGATTTGAATCTTTTTATAAGATCATCTGCTTGATTTCATAATAGATATAATTGTTAAGAAGTTTTTTCTTATATTGAAATGAAATCTGGCTCCCAGAAAATAATACACATTATTATTTGTGCTTTTCCTTGGGGCACATAGGAACAAAAAGTCCAATTTCTCTTTGTCATAATATATGAAGTCAATTATGATGTCCCACGCAAGCATTCCCTGTCCTCTGGGATTTCAACCACAGCTTATATGCTGTTGCATTGAACCCTCTCACCCTCTTAGACACTCTTTTTAGCACTCATTATAGCATTCCCAAATCTCTAATCATTCTAATACCCCAAACTACATCTAAGTGTGTTCTGATTAATTCAGGGTAAAATAGGGTAACCTTCCTTGTTCTGGTACTTTGTACCCAGTAATGCAGATAAAGTAGAATAATTTGGGGCAACCTCCACATTTTGAAGACAAAGTAGACCATGCACCTTAAAAACATACTTCTTTTTAGTGTGTAAAAAGTACACATAGATTGTTGATCCTTATAGAAAATTAAGTCCTCAAAAGGTTATGTATGTGCTGCTATATTTTTGAACCTGTGCTCTAGATTTATTTATCCATGCTAAATTCTAGGCAGATTCAGCCCATAATTAGATTTGATGGAATCCATTTTGGATCCTAATCTAGCATTGAGCATATCAGCTTTTTCTCTAGTTTCATGTTACCCACCAATTTAATTTCTGTACTATCAGTGTTGGTTTGGATTTGAAAAGAAGCCATATTTTAAGAATATTCTATTAATGTTTAAAGGCTTCCAGAAAAGAATATTGACTGAAAAAAACCTAAGGTTGTATTAAGTGATGGTTTGGACTGGAAACACAAGAAATTTATGTTGACTGTGCATGAATAAAAGGGTGAATAGGAGGAGGTATTAATATTTTTGAATACACACTTTTTATTCCAGACTTTTGTTAAGCATCGTACATACATTAGCTCCTGGAAGCACTACTAAAGTTTTACAAGATAGATATTAAGTAATATTTTCATTTTGTAGTAAAAAATAGTGAGACTCAAGGATGTTATTAAATATTTGGCCTAACATAATGTAAAGAATAAGTGATGGTGCTATAGATCTGTTTATGAAGCTGAGGTCCACAGTAAACATCACGGAGGGACTGGCTATCCCCCCTTCACACTGTTGGACAAAAGACCATCATAGTTTAAGGTTTTGTTCTTTTTTCTTTCTTCCTATTTTGAGACAGAGGAGAAAAGGCTCCAGAGAGTTAAAATGATTATAACTTCTGGCTGGTTTTTAATGAATAACTAACAAGTTAGAATAAGGAAAATTAGCTGAGAAGAGACAAGCTTTAATTTTCCACTTAATTAGGTGGAAATACCTCAGTTAGGGAAATAATTTTTTCCAGTTAGACCTAACTTTGGGGAAGCAAAGTGAGATTTGTCTCTCAGGTCCCAACAAGATATTAGCAGCGGCTTTATTTTCAGAAGAGGAAAATTTAGCTGAGGCAGGGGACTTGAGAGTGCAGCCCCAGGTGAACTGCCTTGCATCTTCAAGATGGCGTGAGGACAAGAAGATCAGATGTTGGAGAAGAAACACTTCTGGCAATTCCTGGAAGAGTTCCTCCAGGGTAATGTTAACACTAAAGAAGACCCATCAGGTACAGTGCCCTCACACAAATAGACACAGGGACACTTTATGTTGTTTGTGCCGGCTCAACTCCAGATGGCATAATATGCCTGTGTTCTTTGGGATACAAGTACTTGATCAATTTGCTGATGTCTCAGGAAATACTGGCATGGTGAAAAGTAAATACCTGAGTCTTGATGTCAGACTGTACAAATATCAGCTCCACCCTCTTACCCGTTGAGTAGGATGCATTTCTTAACGTGGCCAGTTTCCCAGTTGCAATAATGGTCTAATAATATGTTATAGGCTGCTGTAAGGATTAAAGTGGATGCTCTGTGAGTACAGTGGGTCCTTGAATCTGGTCGTTTTATTATGATAATGAAAAAAAATTGATTCCCTCCCTGCCAGAGCCACTGTCTGTGTGGAGTTTGCACCTTTTCCCCATATCAGTTTTACATCTTCACCCATGCCTGGTATTGTCAGGCTTGAATTTTATCTGTTCTGGTGAGTGTGAAGTGGTACTTTTCATTAGTTTTAATATATATTTTTCTGATTACTAATGAGAATTGTTTCTTGTGCTTATACACATTTGAATATCTTTTTTAAAAAGTGTTTGTTCAACATTTGTTTATTTTTTTGCTTAGCTGTCTTTTTTTTTTTTTGATAGTAAGTGTTCTTTATAGAGTCCAGATACAAATGTTTGATCAGCTAGGTTTTGCAAATATTTTCTTCTATTGTGTGGCTTACATTTTCATTTTCTTAATGGTGTTTCTTGATGAGCAGAGGTTTTTAATTTTGATGAAGTCCAACTTATTATCTTTTTTTTTTCTTTTGTGGATAGTATTTTTTGCACTCTCCTGTTTTTTTTGAGCCCTAAGAAATTTTTGCCTACCTAAAAGGGTGTAAAGATATTCTCTTATTTTTTTCTAGAAGGTTATAATTTTAATTTTTAAAATTTTTGTATGGTTAGTAGCAGGAGTTGAGGTTCATTTTTAAAAGGAAATTATTATAAATTTATTTTTAATAAAATGATAACCTCATTAAAATTGGGATACTGAGAAGAGAAAAAAACTACCCTCAGTTTCAATACCTTGACACAACAAATTCTCATGTTAAGGCATTTAGATGAAATCTTTCTTCTCCCAACATTTTATTTAAAAAAAACATATGTGTGTGTGTGTGTGTGTGTGTGTGTGTGTATAATATGAAAAATATGTATATGCTTAGAAAAAAGTCTGTGATGATTATAACAAATAATAGTAATTGCTAATATCAATCTGACACTTGCCATGTGCCAGTGAACACTTTACATTTATTGCATTTGATCCTTACAACCATCCTTTGAGGTAAACACTATTATTATTCTTATTTTACAGACAAGGAAAGAGGCACAGGAAGACTAAGTAACTTGCCTAACATCAGACACATAATAATATAGAGTTGAAACCTGAACCCAGGCAATCTAATTCCATACTACAATACTCTCACTACATACAATATGAATGACTTTCTTAATAGAGGAGGGGTTTTTAAACATTTTTTTATTAGTTTCAGGTGTACAAAACAGTGCAATAGTTATACTTTTAATAGAGGAGTTTTATTGGCCCAACTGTTCCAACCACTTCAAATGCTTTTTTTTCGATGTCGTAATTTTTGCTTCAACCATAAAACATTAGTAAGGGAAATCAAGAGGAGAAGGCAAATTTGGGGAATTTTGAGCCATTATTTCTTCCAATACCTTTTAGCCCTGTCCTCTTTCTCCTCTCCTTCTAGGACTTTGTTTGATGGCATGATTATTAGAGAGTCCAATGAGTCCCTGAGGCTCTGCTCATTATTTTAATTAAAAGCCCCAGCCCTCAGCATTTTCTGACACTTCCCCAGTGGGTTTGGGTGGTGTTTTGTGTACTTCATTACAACCAGGTGAGGGTGGAAAATTACCAAATCTGAAGCGAGATAATAGGCTGAAAAAAAAATTAACAGAGGCTAGGCTACCCTTTCATACTCCTTTGGCCAGAGAGAGCAGACTTTTTAGGGGACATTTTTTGTCTGTGCCTGTTGGCATTTCCAGGTTTGCTGGCTTCTGTAGCACTCAGTGTGGAATATGATAGACAAAATAAAGCCCAGAGAATTCACCAATGTGTTGTTTCTCAGGTTCTTAAGTTTTGTCTACGGGGGGGTGAAAAAAATACATTTTCTCCCACCTTCTAAGTCCTTCTAGTTGGGCAAATAATCAAATTAACAGAGACAGGTTAACAGGAGAAAATCAGATATTTAATACATGTGCATGGGGAATTTCCATAAGCAAGAAAATTCCAAAGACAGTGAGACAACATTTGGTATAGATAAGACATTTTGAACAAAGACAAAGGTGAGGGGGGTAGGGACAGGGCCGTGGATTTCAGAAGTGAGAATGGACGATTTATAAGTAGTTGAAGAAGAGTGGAACATACCCAGCAGGAAAGTTCTTGCTAGGCAATTCAGAAACAATGAGACGTAGGCAGTATCTCGCTAACTGACTTGGGGTCTTCCTGACTAATGTGGGGGTGAAGATTCTTAAGGTGATTAAGTCAAGGTTTCCTAAAACAGGTTTCTCTGTCTGAATCTCTTGAGCAGGAGAGAGGAGAGGACCAAAAGTTCTCTCTGAGTCTTTAGTTTCTTAATTAACAGCTTAAAATCAACATACCAAAAAGCAGCTTCAGATGGCAAACTTTTTGTTCTCTTTAGTTTGTTTTTAAAATAGTTTTAGCTATACTTAGTGGGACAGATAGGGAGAAGAAGTGTGAATTACCTTGGTATATTTGTCAAGAATCAGTTAATTGTATTTGTGAGGACTTATTTCTAGACTCCATTCTATTTCACTGATCTAGTCATCTATATTTATGTCAACTCCATACTGTTTTGATTATTGTGCTTTTATAGTAAGTATTGAAATCAGGTATTGTGAGTCTTCTAATTTCATTCTTTTCCAATATTGTTTTGTTTTAGATTGTTTTAATTTTTAGATTGTACGAATTTGGGAATGTGTCTCAATTTCAACAAAAAATGTCAGCTAGGGTTTTGATAGAGATGGTGTTGATTCCAGCTCTGTTGAGGGATTTTGTCATGAAGGTTAATTCCAGCAGCTCTTTATTTGCCTTGAGATGTTTTGCTAAAGTGTTTGCACTGCTCTGACCTCTGTTGAAGGTATGAAACGTACTGATTAATAGTGTTGCTTTTTAGTTGTGGACCAAGGAATTTCAGGGTTGGTTGTATCAGCTTTTCAGCATTTTTTATTGATAATAGCTATGTTATTTGCATCTGGTCTCTGGAAGTCTCTGCTGTTGGGCTGGTTACATAGCAGAAATGCCTGTGTGATCAGCAGGATATAAAAAATCCCAGCTGAGATTCCATTTCAGGCTCTGGTTTTGAGGTATTTCCTGCACATTTTGGTGGTTTATGATCCATCAAAATTTTTTTCTTTTTTAAAATTTTCCACCTAACTTTATTTTCAAATATACTTTCTTTAAAAAAAACAAAACAAAACAATACACTTTCTGTGGGGATGACAAATTTCAGTATTAGGAAATCCAATTATACAAACAACACTACAGCTAGTTTGGGGTAGATATGAGGTGTGATCAAAAGATATGGTGAATGTTTAAGAAAAAAATTACAGTAAAATACACATTGCCATTAATCCCCCTCAAAATACTCCCCCTTGCTTCAAACACACTTATCCCATCATTCTTGCCATTTTCTGAAGGAGTTCTAGAAGTCCTCTTTCATGAGTGTCTTTACTTCATCCTCCATCATGACAATGCTTCATGTCACACATCACTTCTGGTATGGCAATTTCTGTCAAATAAAAACATTATGGTGTGTCCTCATCTACCTTATTCACCAGATCTGGCACCATGTGACTTCTGGCTCTTCCCCAAAGTCAAAATGACCATGAAAGGAAAATGTTTTGAATAGACTTAGGACATTGAGTCAACCATGACAGCACAACTAAAGACACTCATGAAAGAGGACTTCCAGAACTGCTTCAGAAAGTGGCAAGAACGATGGGGTAAGTGTATTTGAAGCAAAGGGAACTATTTTGAGGGGGATTAATGGCAAAGTGCCATTTACTGTAAAATATTTTTTTTAATTTAAACATTCATCATATTTTTTTATCACACCTCCTATACTTATTTTTGGTAACATACATTAAGAGACACTAATTACACAGTAACTATAAGGTACTTAACATGAAACCACAGAACTGTAACTTTTCCACAACTGCATGTTGGGCCTTTCTGGCTGAGCACATTTTGAAAAAACTGGATAGGCACTGCAGAACTATGCCAATGAAACCTGTTAAGGAGTAAAGCTTTGAAGTGGTGGCTGACCAGAGTCACTTACAGCTGACAGATGATAGGCAAGACATATTAGTTATGAAATTGTTACAGGCTAATTTACAAAAGTTACAGTTTTTCTTTCTAGAAAGAAGCAAGAAATTAAGAAATTCCTTGAATTAGTGCCTGTGTGTCAGGTGGAAATGCAGAGGAAGCTGTTAACAGTGGGGTCTCCCTATGAACCTTACAAAGGAAGGATAATTGAAGTTTGCACATGGCCTCTCTAGAATGCTTAATGTGGCTGAAAGCCCCTTAAAATGGTTGTTATAGTAATTATTTTCCTGCAATAAACTCTAGGTTTATTTTTTGAGGAATCTCCAAACCATTTTCCATTGTGTCTGTACCAATTTGCAACCCCACCAACAGTGCATGAGGGTTCCCTTTTCTCCGCATCCTTGCCAAATTGGATGTTTGTAGATTATTTATTTATTTGACATTCAATATTATTTTATATTAATTTGAGGTGTACAACATAGTGGTTAGACATTTATATAATTAAAGTGATCCCCCTGAGTCTGGTACCCACCTGGCTCTACTCATAGTTATTACCATATTATTGACTCTATTTCCTATGCTTTACTTTACATCCCCATGACTATTTTGTAATTACACATTTATACTTCTAACCGCTTCACCTGTTTCACACTGCCCCCCAAACCCCACCCATCTATCACCCAATAAATCTAGTACACTTTTGACACCATATATAGTTATTACAGTAGTATTGATTGTATTCCTTATGCTATACCCTACATCCCCAGACTACAATGTAACAATGAATTTGTGCTTCTTAATTCAATTTTGCACCCACCCTTCAACTCCCTTACCATCTGGCAACCATTAAAATGTTCTCTGTATCTGAGTTTGTTTCTGTTTAGTTAGTTTGTTTGTTTTGTTCTTTAGATTCTACATATAAGCAAAATTACATTGCATCTGTCTTTCTCTGTCTGACATACTCCACTCAGCACGATACTCTCCAGTTCCATCCATGCTACCACAGATGGAAAGAACTCATTGTATATATATATATATATATATATATATATATATATATATATATATATATATATATATATATATATATATATATATATATATACCACCTACTCTTTACCCATGAATCCATGGATGGACACCCAGGCTGCCTCCATATCTTAGCCATTGTAAACAGTGCTGCAATGATATGGATACACATGTCTGTTTGAAGTAGTGTTTTGGGTTTCTTTAGATAAACACCCAGAAGTGGGATTACTGGTTTTTCTTTTTCTCTTGTTATAGGCTTTGTTTTCAAGTCTATTTTATCTGGTATAAGTATTGCTACTCTAGCTTTTTCTTTTTTCATTTCCATTTTCATGAGATAACTTTTTCCATTCCTTTGCTTTCAATTTGTGAGTGTCTTTTGATCTGAAGTGAGTCTCTTGTAGGCAGCATATGTAAGGGTCTTGTTTTCTTATCCATTTAATCAGCTTATCTGTTGATTGAGCATTTAATTCATTTACATTTAAAGTAATTCTTGACAGATATGTAATTTTTACTATTATATTATTCATATTTTTTATTATTTTTCATCTAAAGAAGCCCCTCTAACATTTCTTGTAATACTGGTTTGGTGGTGATGAACTCCTTTAGCTTTTTCTTGTCTGGGAAGCTCTTTATCTGTACATTGGTTCTAAATGATAGCTTTGCTGGGTAGAGTAATCTTGGTTGTAGGATTTTTACTTTTCATCACTTTGAATATTTTATGCCAATCTCTTCTGGCTTGCAAAGTTTCTGTTGAAACAATCAGCTAACAATTTTATGGGCACTCCCTTTTAGGGAGTTAGAAACTACTTTTTGTAACTAACAAATTTGTATTTTTTAATCCCTTCACGTTTCTGCTTCATCTAGTCTGCTGGTGATTGCTTCTAGTGCATTCTTCATTTCAGTTATTATATTCTTCACTTCTGACTGTTTTTTTAATGGTGTCTGTGTCCTTTATTTATGCTTTCTATCTCTTTGTTGAAGTTCTTACTAAGTCCCTTCAGCATTCTTATAACCACTGCTTTGAACCCTGTCTCTGGTAGGTTGCTTGCCTACATTTTATTTCATTCTTTTTCTGGATTTTTCTCCTGTTCTTTCATTTTGGATGCATTTCTTTGTTTCCTCATTTTGGCTGCCTCTCTGTGTTTGTTTCTGTGTATTAGTTAGATCTTCTATGTCTCCTAGTCTTGACCGGGTGGTCTTATGTGGTAGGTGTCCTGTGGGGCCCAGTGCCAAAGTCTCCCTGGTCACCTGAGCTGGGTGCTCCAGAAGTGTCTCTTGTGTGTGCCTTCCTGTTATAGTTGAGCCTTGATTTCTCTTATGCATCAGTGAGTGGGATTCATCCTCAGGTTGACTGGCCGTAGGCTTTGGCCACATCCACAGCTTATGGGCTGTTGTGCAGGAGGCTTACCCCCACTGAGTGCGATTCATTCCAGTGGGCTCTTGTGCCTATTGAAACCACCCTTTGTGTGTGCTGCTTGTGGGGCTAATTAGGCTGTGCTCTGCTGTTGTCTGAAGCTAACCTCCAAGTAAGTTGGTCCTGGGGCCACTTGGGAGGGGCTCCAATGCAGGTCCAGGTCAGCCACTGCCTTTGACTAGCCAGGAACTACCTGGTAGGAGCTACAAAGTGACCCACAGTTGTTCACTGCCTGTGCTGGACCTGGAGGTGCGTGGGAGAGGCCACGCCATGAACTGAGGACAGCTGCCACAAATACCAGGTCTGGGGTATCACTGCAAAAAGCAAGGACACCCCGAGGCCTGCTGCCACCTGTCGGTTCCCTTGAGGTTCAGCCACTGAAAATGCCTTGTGCAGTATGTGAGTTCAGTGAGGCAGGGTCTCAGAGAATCACTAGAGTGGGAAGAATTGTGTCACCAGGTTAAAATAAATTCTGGTTTGGTGCTAGTGCTAAGCCTGTATCTACTCAGCAAAAGTCTCAGAGCACACTGAGGCCAATTGCCACCCACCTGGGGTTTGTTTGATAGATTTCCAACAAAGAGAGCAAAGTAAGCAGGGCTGGCTGCTCTTGGATATAGTGCCTCCAGTGGTGCATGAGTTGGGTGGGGCTGTTTCCTAGTGAGTCAGCAGGGTGAAGAAGTGGAGCTCAACAGGCCAGTCAGATTCAGATTTGGCCAGAGGAGCTGGGCTCAATACGGAAAACATGGCACCCGCCTGCCAGCTGTATGAAGGTGGACTCCTCACGGGAAAAATGCTGACTGTCCTCCAGTCCTCCCTCTGAAGCCATCCCAGTTTCCCCCCTGCATGTCTCCGAGGTCCCCTGATTCACTGTACCTCAGTCAGAGCCCAGGGTGAGTGTCTGCGAGCCAGTGAGTCTGTGCGTGGGCCCTTTAAGAGAAATCTGTGTTTCCTGCAGCCTTCCGTCTCACCCAGATGGTCAGAATTCCTACTGTTTTTCACATCCAGATGTGGTACCTTCTCTTCTCAGCACTGGTACTCTGGACTGGGGAGCCTGGTTTGGGGGTCTGGGTCCCTTGCTCCACAGGACCCCTGTGGCGAAGCTATTCCTCCCAATTCTCAATCTCCATACACAGGTATAGGGCCAGCTGTTTCACGTCTCCACCCCTCCTACTAGTCCTGATGTGGTTTCTTCTTTATATCCCCAGTTATAGGACTTCTGTTTGGCTAGACTTCAGATGGTTTTCCAGGTTGATTGTTCTATAATTTAGTTGTAATTTTAATATGGTCATGGGAGGAGACAAGCACAACATTTATCTCCTCTGCCACCTTGGATCCTCTCTGATATGCCTATTTCTTTTTGTTCCCTTCTTGCTTTTCTAGTATCTCCATTACAGTGTTGCAAAGGAGTAAAAGCAGACATTTTTAACATGTTTCTGACTTTAGGGCAAAGAAGTTCATTAATTCATCATTACAGGAGTTAGCTAAAGGTTTCATATAGATATACTTTATCAAATGGAGGCAGTTCCCTCCTATTCTTAGTTTTCTCAGACTTTTATTGTGCATGTTGAATTTTATCAGTTGCTTTTTCTGTAATTATTGGAAGGGTCATAAAATTTTTCTCCTTAACTCTGTTAATGTGGTGAGCTGTATTGATTAATTTTAAAATAGTGATCTAATCTTCCATTTTGGCATAAAGCCCTCCAACATCTTGGAGATAATCTTCTTGTAAACAATCCACAATTATACTGAGGAAGGAAAATAAGGATATCTATATTTATTTTTTATTAATTTTTTTTTTCAGGAAAGGTGGCATCTAGAATGGTGACCTGGTTGGGAGACAAGATTCTAAGTGTTCACAGGCTGGAAAGTTGGATTTAGAAAACTGTGGCTACCGGTAAGTCTGGAAATGCTATAGCACTCAGCCATCCTGACGGGGTATTGATTTGACAAACAATAACAAAGCATGTGCATGTAATCTAAGATAAATATAACCTTTGAGCATGTGGGACTCATGGGCAATTGGTTTGCAAGGTCTTCTCTAAGAAATGAACAAAAATCTGTTAACTTGTGCCATGCTAATGCTGAACATCGATAGGACAAGGGTAGTATTAGCTTGTACATATTCCAGTTCAAATTTTCTTTGAAATTTAGGATTGACATCCCTTGGGTTTTTAAAACCCTGGGATTCTTCTGTAATTTCTTAAAGTTGTCAAGAAGGAAACTGCAGTTCCTGCAAACAGGGAAGTGGCATAATATAGTCGTCATGAGTAGGGACTTAGAAGTAGACTGTCTGGGTTCAAATCCTAGGTTTATCACTCACCAACTATCTCATCTTGGCTTGTTTCTAAATTTCTCTGTGGCTCAGCCCTTGATGATGATGATGATGATGATCATGACAATGATACCAGCAATAATAGGACCCACTCCATGCAGTTACTTTGAGGGCACAGTGAAATAATATATGTAGTATGATGACAACAGTGCCCAGCATATAGAAGTATTTAATAAATATTTGTGATGAATAGGAAAATACGTAACCAGTATGTAAGTACCACAAGAGCAGGGATTTTTGTTTGTTTTGTTCACTATTGGGTCTGTAATGCCTAGGATAGTGCTTAGGATATATTTAGAAGCAATCCATAAAAAATATATTGGATAAATCAAGTAACATTATTTGCATCTAGAACTGCTGAATTGCAGGTTATTGGTAGAATTAGTCCCTTAACCTAGCAATTTAATCAATTGGCCCTTTCTGAGGCAATATCTGACTGAACTGGACAGATGGTCAGGGTGAATGCCAGTACTTACCCTCCCACATGTGTTTTCTGACCTACAAATTGCATGATATAGTTCAATGTGATTCTGCATAGATCAACCATATAAATTGTATTACAAACCAAACACTTTGAGAATGAAAGGGTACCAATACATCAGTATAACAGGTGTAAGTTGGGGCTGTCTGGGACAAACCAGGATAAGCCAGGACATAAGGCCGTTCTAATTCAGCACCCTCACTCAACTGAATAGATGGAGACCATCTAAAGCAATAATAGTCTCTCAGTTGGGCATTTTCAATGCAGAATAGCACGAGAGTCAAGTAGTGATAAGAGAAGTTGGAAGAGACAAAATAGGGCCTAGGTGAGTCATCTTAAAGCAGTGCACTTTCTGCAGAGGGCAGAAAGATCTCAGCAGCTATTGCTGTGTCTGTAGAGATACCCATGCTGTTCTGTTCTCAGGTTCACTTCTGATTTTTTCCATGATTTCAGCTCTCTGGTTACTGGGATTGTTTTCTGTTTGTTCTTACTTCCCTGATCATCTATATAATAAACTTTAATTACTTGACAGGAACTGGATATATCTTTGTTCCTTATAGTCTGACAAAGCCAAACTTATGTATATACAACTATTAGTTATTTGTATTTTCACCAGCATTACCTGCTCTCCTTTGGTATCAGTTCATCACCTCTTTTAGCCCCCAAATACTGAGATGCTCTCTAAACCCTTGTCCACCATAAAATCAGTGTAAGCTTATGGATTAATTGAGAAATAATTCATTAATGTTAACTGTACTATATTCAACTATGGGGTTCTTGCCTGAGAGTCTTGCCAACCTTTATAATATTTCCATGAGAAAAAAAAAAGGATTTTAAATTCCAACCAAGAGTGCCAAGGCATTATTTTAGAAACTAAAATCCAGGACAGATGGTTTGATAAATATGAGTCCATTTATGAGGACAATAGGGCAGAATATTTGAAACTGTGAATCTCTTGAAAAGGCAGAGCTAAATGGAAACCATAAATATCGGAGGCGCAGGGCTGTGTTCCAGGTCATTATAACAGGGGTGTTATGGTAGAACATATAATTAAACACTAACTAAACTACAGTAATGTCAAATGGATCAGAAAAGGAAATATGCATGTGCTGGCAATAAGAGGGGGTTAGAGGAGAGCAGAACTTTCCAGAAAGGGAAAGAGAGCTCTGGGAGTCTGGAGGAAGGGTAGGGAGAGCTGTAGGTCTTGGGAGCATTGGTAACAGGATCATAGCATCTTGTACCTCATGGTAGGTTTTAGCAATAATAGCCATGTCTGTTTGTTGCCCCAGAGCATTGTGAGCCCATGTATTCTGGAAACCTCAATTACCTCCCTCCATCCTCCATCCTTCTTACAGCTATCATAGAATTATTAAATAAGATCTAGTAATTGCTGAAGCCTGAAATTACTTTAATGGGGGGAAAAAATAAATATTCTGACACAGAATGCAAATTCATATTCATATTAATCAAATGCTCTTTTGCAGTAAAATGCAATTCATCTCACATTACCAAATGTGAGCTGTTGATTAGAGAGACTTTTCTGTTTTATAAAGCTGAATGGTGGAAGGCCAGAGCAAGGCCCCTGAGAGGCAAAGGGCAGGAAGAACTAGGATCCCAGTTTACAGAGCTCTCTGAAAAGGGAGGTCTAACGAAGCAAGTTCTGACCTCGCTACACAATGATCTGTCTTCACCGTTTGGAGTACTAGCGGAATGTGCACTGAGAGGAATTTTAGTATAACTCAGCGATATATTTAAAGCACGTGATTAGGAAGTTTGCTGCTGAGCCACATGATGCCTGTTAACATCGTTTCATGTGATTGAATACTTTTCCTTTTTAAATTCAGCCAGCTGTTTTATAAGGAGGGTCATTTTAGAATTTTCAATAATTTGCTTTATATAGGCTTTGTATATATTTCCCACACTTGGTCTGTAAGCAAAAATAACTAAACTAAACAAGTAGAACCACTCCTACTTTGAGATCTTTTTTGAAGTTTTGACTAAAACCACATCTATTAGTCCCAAAACCATTTTAACCAATCTGCCACTTTTCTGTGCCTATTTAGGAAGAGAAAAGGTCATTGACTCTTTGAAATTTTGGTCTGAGTCTATTTTAAAGACTCATGTCTATTCCATCCTAATCATTTAAATAGATGTGAAACTTAAAATATTTGAAAAGTTTATTTTTTCCGAATAGCCATTTAAAATAGTTGGCAACCCAACTGACGTCAAATGGAGCAAGATGTTTAAAGTTAGAGGGCGGTAATTAGAAAAATTAAAACCATTACGGGATGGATGAACTGAGAGTATTTTAGCATTTTACAAGTTTACCTATTTAAATTGAGAGAATATCACAGAATGTTCTTGCATATTTCTTTGATTCTTTAATTGTTTTGTAATCTTCCTTTTCTTAAGTTGATTCAAAGGAAAGTCTCATCAAATCCTACTTTAGCTTTAAGATTAAGGTGGAGTTTCCTAAAAGTCCTTAAGAAGTTTATATTTTTTTCA
This sequence comes from Hipposideros armiger, assembly GCF_001890085.2. Taxonomy (NCBI): domain Eukaryota; kingdom Metazoa; phylum Chordata; class Mammalia; order Chiroptera; family Hipposideridae; genus Hipposideros; species Hipposideros armiger. Next base: position 313,016 of record NW_017731913.1, on the reverse strand, counting down.
AGAAGCTTATCTATGTTTCTTGCCATACATTCGATGTAATCTAAAGTATATATATTTGTAGTGTCTGTTACAAGGGATTTTGAAACCTATAAGTTTAATTTAACATTAGACTCTGATACAAACATAAATGTCCAATTAGTTCAATCCACTTTTTGAGGGAAATAGTTGTTCCTTCAAGTCCTCAATATTTAGGGTCAATTTATAAATACATGAAAAATTTCTTCTTAACAGCCATGCTGCATTGCCTGCAATTAAATTCCTTCCTGAAAGTCCTTTGGGTTCTAATGTTACTTTTCTTTAATTCATGGATAAAACCTAATGCAAACTGGATTTAGAAAACACAATTTTCTATGTTTCCACTTGCACAATGTTAATAGTAGATATAAATTCAACTGTTATAAATTTTTAAAAAACTAAGGTGTGATGTTGGGATATAATAAGAAGTATTTTATTCTTAAGCGAAGGTGATTAGTGGCTCACAGCCCCTAAAACCCTTGGAATCTGAAGTGTTAAGTGCCTTTTTGTATGCTACTGAGAGGACAGTGACAGGGGCTCCTGAATAGCCTTCGGATGGGGGCTGGTTACCAGGGGGAACCAACCACATGATTAGAGGGTTGGAACTTGTCACTACAGCTCTCTTTCCCTAGGAGAGGGGAGGGGCTGGAGATCAGGTTACTCACCAATGGCCAAGGATTTAATCAATCCTTCCTATATAGTGACGCCTCCTTAAAAACCCAAAAGGGCAAGGTTCAGAGAGCTTCCAGCTTGCTGTAAACATGGAGGTGCTGGGAGGATGGAGTGCTCAGAGAGGTCTCGGAGCTCAGTGTCCCTTCCCCCATACCTTGCCCTGTGCATCTCTTCCATCTGCTTGTGCCCGAGTTGTATTCCTTTATAATAAATGGATAATAGTAAAGTACTTTCCTGACTTCTGTGAGCCATCCTAGCAAATGAATGAACCTGAGGAGGGGGTGGTGGGAACCTCCAATTTATAGTCAGTCTGTCAGAAGTACAGGTGACAACCTGTATCTGCAATTGGCATCTGAAGTGGGGTGTGGGGAGTCTTGTGGGACTGAGCCCTTAGCCTGTGGGATCTGAAACCATCTCCCAGTAGATACTGTCAGAATTGTGTTACATTGTAAGACACCCTGCTAGTATCTGTAGAGAACTGAAAAATTAGTTGGTGTGAGAAAAAACCCCACACATTTGGTGACCAAAAGTGAAGTAGAATGAGTAGAGTGTTTTGAGGAAAACAGTGTGATTTTTTTCCAATTCACAAGACAATGCTGGCTTTACCTTAGGTATTTCTCTGCAGATAATTAAGATGAATGCAGGCATTGAGTGTTATTGGTTGTCACAAAGTAAAAAATTCAACCCATGTGGTAAGAAGGAGCATGCTTAACCAATAACTCTCAAAGCAGTGCAATTTTTCACTAAAAATTTTATTTTCATGATCAGAAATCCATAATGATATGGCTAATTTAGGCAATTCTAATTTAAAAACTGAAAAATAAAATGCTGTGTAATAAAAAATAATGAAATTTATAGCTAGAGGTATACCATATTTGTCTTTTAGCTAAAGGTGATTCAAAAATAAATTTGACATTTTATTTAAAAATGTTTACTATATCTGTTTTTTAAATGTGACATTAAAAATCCAGGATTTATAACTTTTTAGCACTGTTTGCTGTAGATTTCTCTTGATTTGTTTATACTGTATAATTTGCAATACAAAAATACTTTTATTTGAGGTCAGTGTTGAGACAAGATCTGTTGTAACCATTTCTTCCAGAATAGAATATTTGTGGATTGTGAGATCACCCCCAAGTAGATAAGCTTTTTTTTCTTCTCTAGTGATAGCTGACTATACTCAAGAGTTAACTTCTCTTCGAAGTCTGGACTCAGATTTGATCAATGCTGTTGCTGCTAATCCAGTGACTCAATTTGGCACACAGAAGTTTTGTGCATTGCTGGAAGAACCACTTTCTGAATATTTAAAAACTGGGTTATTGTTGCTTTTTAAATATATATTTTTTCTAATATATATTGTGGGCACCTGTTGCTTTACATTATCCATTGAGAAAATGTGTCCTTAAACCTTGGAGCTAGAAATTCAGCAATGGAATAACATGATTGGTTTTCAAGTTAACAAAATTTTGTCAGAATTTCTGTCTGCATTCCAACTTTTACCATCTGCACTCTGATCTTAGTAACTTCTCCTAATAGACTGATAGGAGATTTTAAAGCAGCAGTTATCATTTAATAAATGGGTGCAATCTTGAGGCACATATTTTGCCTGCCCTAGCTTATGAACAACGTTTTTTTGCAAGAAACCAATGGTTGTTAAGTAAGACCTGTTATGTTGGTGTTTTTATCTGCAACCTATAGTATTAAGGCTTTTTTTGACTCAAGCAGCTTTTAATACGTGATAGTTACTTCTTCACCTGGTTTGAATGGCAATTCCAAAGTCTCTTGCAAGTCTAGATTTTTGCCTTTGACTTAAGAATGATAAAAGTGGCCCAACATTTTTCTGCTTACAGCTAGTAATTTAGTTATACTGTGCTCTATTACAATTGATTTTTAACCGTAACCAAAGAGTATGAATAAAATATCTATTCAGGTAATTTCTAAATCACTCATAACTTTTGTCACATTGTCAGTGATATTGCATGCACTTTTTGTTAATAATTTCTCATTCATTAAATATTATTCAATCCAATTCATTATATTATTAGTGTGATTGGAAGAATTCAAAGATGGCCTCCAGGATTCCTACTTTCTGTTTTATGTACCCTGTATAATTTCTAGGATTATGAATATGATGGTTATCACTCTCATGATTATATTATGTTAAATGGTAAAATGGATTTGCAGATGTAATTAAGGTCCCAAATTAGTTGACTTTAGTTTGTGGTGACTATCCATGTGGGCCTGGCCTAATTGCATATGTTCTTTAGAATTTAGAGATGGAGAGGGTCAGAGATTTGAAGAGGGTCAGAAGAAGTCAATGTACCATTGCTAACTTGAAGATAGGGGTGGAAGGTCATGTGGCAAAGAATGTGAGTGGCCCCTAGGAGCTGAAAGCAGCTCCTGACTGACAGCCAGCAGGAAACAGAATCCTCAGTCCTACAAACAGAAGGAACTGAATTCTGCCAATAACAAGAATAAGCTTGGAAGAGGAATTTTCCTCAAAACCTCCAGATGAGATTTAAATTTGGCAGACACTTTGATTTCATCTTGTGGTTTTCTGAGCAAAGAACCTAGTTATGCACACCAGACTTCTAATCTGAGAAATTATTAGCTAATACACAGGTAGTGTTTTAAGATGCTGAGTTTGTGGTGAAATGAATTTAGCACATTTTATAAGCTTAATGAAAGTTCAGACTTTTTAGAACACTGGGTTATTTAAAATAATGACTTGTTCAAATTTTAATCTTATACTTTATTAAATACATATTTATTAGCAATGTAAAATATTACTGTTCCAAATGGTAGAGTATTCTATGTGATTGAAACTCTGAAGTTTCAGACAAATGATTAAAAACAACCTCGTTAAATTTAGTTTGTTTTTTTGTCCTCTGTAGAATTCCCATGCAGAAATAATTGATGGAAAACTGTAAATCTCTGACCCTCTCCATCCATGACTTCTAGACCCACATTTAAAGGACACATGCATTAGGCCAGGCCCGCCTGGGTAATCTCCATGGGGAGATTATAGGAGCAGTTCTGGAAGTCAGAATTAATAAACTGTTTTATACACATACGTGCACATATTCTCCCTCTCCCTCTCCCTCTCTCTCTCTCTCTCTCTCTCTCTCTCTCTCACACACACACACACACACACACACACACACACACACACACACACACACAATCTACTCACATTTGCAGGCTTTATAAATGTGAACAATTTCTTTCTATTACTTTGTATGTGGGAATCTAACCAAAAGAGTGCAATTAAAAGAAATTAGTGTAGAGTCACTGATTAGGCATCTGTGTTGTAGTTTTTCAGTTTGCTACTTGGCATTGCTTTTGCAATGATATTGCAATGAACAAATTGAAAACATTGGATTTGAAGATGGGAAAATTAGCAAGAAAAGATGTCAAATGAAGAATACGGGGGGGAAAAAGAGTCTAGAACAAGAACTGAAATTTTAGATGTCTATTTTATTGATATCACAAGGATGAGACAGCTTTTTATAGTTTTACCAATCACTGTGGCATTAACTTTTTAGTGAACTCTTTACTTGGAAGGAGGCTGGGACTAGGACAAAAGCAAGTAAAGAAAGAGTTGGTTTATTGGCATCACAAGTTGGGCAGAAACCCAAGCCATAAAATTTAATGGGCTCTCCTTACTCAAGGTGCAGAGAAAAAGCCTAGGGATATCTAAAATAATAATTAGTCTCCAGAAAAGACCATGGAGTGAGAACATACCCCTTGAGGCAGTTGGCCTCATCTTCCAGTGCCACTCTGTCTGCAAGTACTATGAGAGACTCAAAAGCAGTCGTCCCCAACATTTTTCAGTCTGCAGATCACTTTAAAAACCCCAAGTGGAAGATATATGATGGTGAAATACAGTCACTGCTTGGAGCCAGACACAGTTTGAGCTCTTGGCATAGGCACGGCATAAAGTAGCTTTAAAAAATACTGCATTACTTTATAGCTCCTTGTTGATTTACAGAGTGATATTTCCTTCACATTTTTGCTCATTTACATCTCCTGTGTGTTTGTTTTTGTGTTTGGAGTAGCTTAGCATGATAAGAGCCAGTATCTGGTCTGGGGCGCAATTTTATTTTATGATTTCCTGGATTCACAAAGTAGAGAACAGAGGCAGCTGGCAATTGTTCAGGCCAAAATAAAATACTCCCCTGACATTAGTGACTAATGCCATAACATTTTTTTCTTCATCCACTTTTGGTGTACAATTATAAACAGAGTGACTTAGATGCAGGCCACCTAAAATAACCTCATAAGTTCCAAGAACTCAAAGGTGTGACTTGAAGAGTCCATTTCTAATGAGTGTGACTTTGCAACTTAACAGGATAGAATAGGAACTGGATTTTCAATTCCTGAAGGCAGAGCTGGTTTTCTACGTAGTCAGAGTAAGCAGCTGCTTTTGTTTTGTGGTTTGAGGGACACAAAAATCCTTTCCCTATCTCAGAATCTGAAATGCATATTTCATCTATCTGCATATTCACAATTACAGTAGGAAAGAGTCTTGGGTGTTTTGTAACCTGACTTTCAAGTTTTAGAATGGGGAAACTGAGATCCAGGGAGGTCAAGTAGTTAGTTCAATCTTGAGTTTTCCTCAGAAGTTTATAAAATTACATTAAATAAACCTATCAGGGAATCTATAAGATCTGGGGCAATAAAAAAGAAAAGCAGGAAAAATGTTAACACATACTGTAATAATCTATTGAACTACTTTCTATGTAACCCAAAATGTCTTGGAATTTTTTTAATAGCTTACACCAAAAAAAGAAAATTGAGTCACAGGAGTCATAACAGTTGTAAGAAAAACATCATTTATTTTGCAAAAGTACAATTAGCAGGCAATTTTAATATTCTGATCAGACAGGAATCTCTCCTGGGAAGTGCTTTATAAAAAGGGTTGCTTGTGATGTAATAAAGAAACTCCTTTACAAATCTTGAAAATGGATGTAACTGAATTTCAGAGAACTGTTTCTTATAATCACCTTCACTATTGATTGAAGGACATACCCCAAAGTGCAATTAAGTGGAAGTAATTATTTTGGGGACCAGGATGATGATACCTTGCTCTCAACTGGTATGTCTGGATTTAAGAAACACAATAAGATATATGCTTAGCACAGTTGGAAATGATTTTCACTAGAATCAATAAAATATTAATAGTGGTTGGCATGTTTGACAAGCTGTGACCTTCTTACACCCTGATGTAAGACAAATGCTTCACTGAAAATGGCCAATTTTAAAATCCATTTTTAACAGCTTTATGCATTGTGTATAAAGAAGAACAGGAATTCAACTGCTAGTGCAAAAGCTCAAGAAAAAATGAAAATAGGCAACTTTAATTGGCCAAGAATCTAGAGATTAGATTTTATGATGAAACCAGTGAAGTATTAGACACTGAGAATCAAATAGGTTTCCACCCATATTTTGGGGGTTTTATATTTACATTTAGTGCCATAAGAGTGAAGCAGATGAAAATTTCCAGTATATTTCATTTTAGGAGAGTTTGAAAGCTATCTCTTATACAGATTAATCTCCACTCAGCTCATACAGAGCTCTCTAAGTATAATTTTTCTTAACTCATAGCAATACAAAACAAGAAGAAAACTCACACCACTACATTCCTCTATTACATCCATGATTACGTGTTTTTTACTAGCTAGAAGTCAAGTGTTTTTCTTGCTAGAAGTAGCTCAGTGATCAACTTCATGAGTATTGTATAGCCTGGAGCAGGTGCTAATGCTGTATGATGAAGTTTCTCTAACATCCCATACATAATCCATCAAAAGTCTTATTGGTGCTGTCCTGAACGACTTCCCAAATCTGATTACTTCTTAACATCTTTACTGCACTGAGAAAGTCACCATCATCTCTCACTTTTACTACATCAGAAGACTCCTAACTGATCTTTCAACTGCCACACTCGTTCCCATCCCCAAACCCCAAGACCCTTCTCCAATCAGCAGCCAAAAAAGGTTTTCTTAAAATGTTTATCAAATCAAATCTTTTTTTTTATAATACCCTCCTAAAGCTTCCTACTGTCATTGTAATATAATCCTTAATTCTTACCATGTCCCTCAAAGCTGTACATAATGGAGGAGCATTTCCCATGGGTCTTTGCTTTCCTCCTTCTATGTCACCTACATCATCCTTCTCACTGCTCCTCATGAGCCAAACATTACATTTCTCAGAGCCTTTGCAATTGCAATCTTCTATGCCTAAAGCCCTCTGCTGCTTGATGTATGAGACTCTATTTCACCATTTGGGTCTCAGTCAAACTGCCAGCTCCTTGGAGAGGCCTCTGACAACCCTACTTATAGCATCAACAGCTTTCAACATTTTCTTATGCCCCGACTTTGTTTTCCTCTGAAGTTTTATCATTTGTGTATATGGCTGCTGTCTGCTTCCTTCTTCTAGAATATAAAACTCATGAGTACAGGAACTTTATCTTACTAACTCCAGTGCATACCTTTAAGTAGTACTTTGCATCAATTAGATAACTGTTGAATGCATGCATGAATAAGAAATGATCTCTTGTCATATAACCATAACGCTGCTGATTTAGAATTAATAGGACATGTGCAAGATGGAATCATCAAGAAACAATAACAACAATAACTTTTGTCTGAGTTCTGTTGACGCTAAAGGAAAATCTTGAAAGTGGCTTGGAAAGTAAGAAAATTGACTCATATGGGCATGTAGCCTGTGGACTAGGCCTCACAGTCACCATTTTCTACTCAATGGACCAGTCCCTGGTAAGTGAACCTAAAATTGGCAAATTTGGTGGGATCGTTAATACTATGTCTTTATTTTTCTGGTCACCTTATCTGGTTACAGAAAGTATTATAAATTAAGACTAATAGTGGGCTGGCCGAGTGGCACATTGGTTAGGAGTTGGTTTGGGATGTCAGCTCTGAGCAGCAGGGCCCCGGTTTGGATCCCACATGAAGGGCCAGTGACGCTGTGCCCTCTACAGCTAAGATGGTGAACAACAGCTCGACCTGGAGCTGGGCTGCCATGAGTGAGGCGACATCCTCCACAACTAGACTGAAGAACATAAAGGACAGCAACTTGTCTGTTCCCCTTCCCCAATTCCCCAATAAAATCCTAAAAAAAAAAAAAAGAATAATAGTAAAACTTTTTCAACATTGGCTCATATCACGGTTCAAGATCAACCTGACCTGTGTTGATCTTTACTGGGACTATAGACCTGACAAGGGTGTGGTTGGCTCCCGGTCTTTTTCCTAATGATTTTCTCCTGTGTTTTCTAAGAAGAAAGGTTCTTGGGCCAGTGGAATATGTAGTCTAGCAAGGTTCTGCTGTTGATTTACACAGCCCCTAAATCACTTAGGAAAGCTATGCTGCTCATTAGAATCCAGGTTTAAATAGCTCTTGCTTGTTGAAAATATAGTATTCTTTAATTCCATGCATAGCTTATTTCTAATAAAGCAGTTGTCAACAATTGGAAAAGATTCGGGTAGCACTTAAAATTTACATGTGTGAAGATGTCAGGGTATAATAAATGTTCATTAGCTCTAACTTCAGTCTTGAACAAGGATAACAGAAAATTTATAAAAAATGATTACACTATATTTATTTAGCAATTTCTTTTTTTTTTAAAGATTTTTATTGGGGAATTGGGGAATGGGAACAGCGCTGGGGAATTGGGGGAAGGGGAACAGACAAGTTGCTGTCCTTTTGTTCTTCAGTCTAGTTGTGGAGAACGTTGCTTCACTGGCCCAAGTTGGAACCATCATTGCACTCTCCCAGGTGAGGCACATCAGTCGCCGGCTTCTGGACAGCCGCTCACTGCAGCTGCTGGCCTCTCACGCTGGCTGCTGGCTACACACGGTAGCCCATGGCAACCCACTGCAGCAGGGGCTGCAGCCTGTGCCATCCCCGACGACTCACGGCAGCCCAGCTCCAGGTTGAGCTGTTGTTCAGCATCTTAGCTGTAGAGGGCAGTGTCACTGGCCCTCATATGAGGGATCTGAACAGGGGTCCTCTGGCGTCCCAAGCCAGCTTTTAACCAATGCGCTACTCGGCCGGCCCTATTTAGCAATTTCTAAAATGGATTATGTTACAGACTAATAAATTATCAGTTAAGGATGATATTAGTTAGCCTAAAATTCAGTTTTAAGTGTAGAGGAGTTAGCTCAGTGCTGGGGAAGAAATGCTGAGGGGTATATTCAGGTGGTGTCTTTCAGACATTCTGCCTTCATGAATAAGTCCCTGAGGGATGGAAGAAATCTACCAGAATGACTCCAAAAAGAGCCTGTGCCTGTGATGGTCCCTGACAATACTGTGAAGTCACTGAGGAGTTTACTTGGTATTTTTAGCCTCTTTTTACTATGTCGTTTTTCTCCTTTCCATGGCATTTGCTATTCTTTGTTTCTGCAATTTGTGTCTCCTCCTTCTTCCTACAATATATTTATTTCTTCTTGTTCATCAGTGAAAGCTCTGGAAAAACTCTCTGTTAATCTTTGTCCCTTACTTTTCACAGGAATTCAAAGCAGAGATTGGAGAGCCAGGCTGTCTGGATTCAAATCTCAGATCTACCACTTACATTCTTGTAATGTTGTGTTTATAACTTGTCCTCTCTGTGCCTCAGTTTCTTTGTGTATAAAATGAAATGATAGCAGTTTCTGTGTCTAAGGTTTGTGGTTTTGTTTAAATGAGTTAAAATGAAAAAGCATGAAGGTCTCTGCCACATAGTAGGTGCTCAATAAATGTTAGCTTTTCCAAGGCTTTTCAGCTTTATCTTTAACTAAAGAAAGAATAATTTTTTTTTCTTGTTAAAGGAATTTTAGGCACCCATGCATAGTAAGAGTTGTAAATGTGAATAGTGATTTAAGAAATTTGTTAACATTTTCTGAAGTAAAAAAATGAAACAAATGTAGACTACTAGTTGGTGCTTTCTAATCCCTTTAATTTCTCCCTCATCCCCACCCCCCTTCCATCTAGCAACCATCAGTTTTTTTTCTATATCTGTGAGTCTATTTCTATTTAGCTTACTCGTTTATTCTGTTCTATTAGATTCCACATATAAATGAGATCATATAGTATTTGTCTTTCTTTGTCTGACTTATTGAAGCTGAATAGTATTGACGTCAACTATAATTAAATACATAACTGGGGTGCCAAAAAAATGTATATACATTTTAAGAGATGTTAACACTTTGGTTAGCATTGCACAAGCAGTAGTTTGCCATAATCAAAAGTGTCTGGGTACTGATGGTAACCACTTTGCAGAAGTCAAATGTGACTTGTATTCATCTTTTGTTATCAGTGTATATTAATGCAGTTTTTTTGTTTCTTAAAATGTGTATACATTTTTTGGCACTATATGTGTATATATATATATATATATATATATATATATATATATACCACACAAAAGTGGTTCAGAGATCTCTTTCCTTGAATATTTTATATCTCTACATCTATTGGGCTGAATTCCACTGCAGTCTTTTTAGACATGGTGTTGTTTTCTTTTTTAGAAGTGTTACCTATTTCTTTTTTTTCTTTCTTTTTTTTATTAGTTTCAGGTGTACAAAACAATACAATAGTTATCCTTTTCACCCCTCACAAAGTGACAACCCCCTTCCCCCCACTCACTGTCCCCCCAATATCATACATATTTATTACAATTCCATTGACTCCATTCCCACACTATACTCCACATCCCAAACTATATAAAATTATAGTTGACATACAATATTATTCAACATCAGCTTCAAATATACAGTGCGGCGGTCAGGCCTCTACATTGTGTATGAAGTGGTCTCCCTAACAAGACATGAGTCCATCTGGCCCCCTAAAAAATATTTACTACATTATTGATTATATTCCCAGACTGTCTTTTCTATCCCTGAGGCCATATTGTAGTTACCAATTTGTATTGTCTCATCCCTTCCCCTTCTCCTTCATCCCCACCCCCTCCCAACTAGCATCAATCAGCTTTTCCTCTGTGTCTCTGAGAGTATTTCTGTTTACATTTCTTATTTATTTAGTTCTTTAGATTCCACATATAAGTGAGATCATATGGTATTTGTCTTTCTCTGACTGACTTATTTCACTTAGCGTAATGTTTTCTAGATCCATCCATATCGTTGCAAATGGTACGATTTCCTTCTTTATGGCTGAGTAATACTTCATTGTGTAAATGTACCATAGTTTCTTAATCCAGTCATCTACCGATTGGCATTTCAATTGTTTCCAAGTCTTGGCTATTGTAAATAGCGCTGCAACAAACATGGGGGTGCATATATATTTTCAAATTAGTGTCTTGGGTTTTTCTGGATCAATCCCTAAGAGTGAAATTGCTGGGTCATACGGTAGTTCCATTTCCAGTTTTTTAAGATACCTCCATACTGATTTCCATAGTGGCTGCACCAATCTGCAGTCCCATAGGCATTGTGTTCTTAAATGGTCCCTTTTCATCTGTCACTGCAATAAATCACTATGGAAGGAGCATCATTTAGTACCTTGTGGTTATCAGACTACTATTACAGATGTTGCACAGACCAGTTGCTGCCGTCTGATGTGCCATTATCTGCAAATCAACATAAATATCTCCCCATTTGTGGCCAAAGGAAACATTTTCTTTTTCTTTTTGACTGATGACTCAGCAATATGGTCTTAACTACCATTTCCAAAGAGGAAACCAATAAACGACAGAAGTTTCAGGAAATATATCTATCAGTTATCTATCTGTCTACCTATCTGTCTATCTATCTATCTACCTACCTATCTATCTAATCTAGCTAGCTAGCTATTGATACACAATCCCGAAGAGTTAATTGACCAGATGCAACATGATGGTAGCATGTCTATTTTTTCTCTCCCTTTGAATACGTTCTACCATTAGACTAAAAAACATACTATTTTATGATAGCAGTGAGTCCTCCTTTCCTATGACTCTCCGGCATAATTAAAATCATTGAAGAAAATCTATAAGAAACTTTAGAAATACCTTATTGTAATCTCTTGTTTTAGTTTTCTAGAACAATAGTCTTTGACCTTTCCCTTTCCTCTCCCCAATCTACAATCACATCAAACTTATACCATATTCCTAAATTTCCAATTATTTTTATATAATTCCATGACCCCCATATGCTGTATTTATAATTAGAAATCCTCCTTTCCTTGTTTCCCTATAAAACTTCCTCCCTCAAAACCTAAATAAAGTGTCAGGTCCTCTGAAGCCTTCTCTAAGATCCAGAGTTAGTTGTCACATACACAGTACCTTGTTCTCACCTCTTCTACAGGACTTATCACATTGAATTGCAATTGCTTATTGTTTCCTCCAACTGAGCAATCTGACCATAGTAACTGTGTTTAGTTTCCTTTGTATTTCTCATGGTTAATAAACTTTGCTGTAGATCATACTGTGTTGATGGTGGCTCTAAGGTTTTAGGGTGTCACTTTCTGCTGGGCCCTCAGAACAGCTTGGTAGTTCTTTTGCCTATTTTTGCTAGGATTCTCAAGTTCCTGGGGCATTCTTATTCCCTCCCATTCTCTTCACACCCAGCTGACTCTTCCTCTCTGTCTTCCTAGGGAAAATATAGTGGAATTCACTGAATTCACTTCCTCCCTGCTATTACAGCATTCATTCTGGCCTCGTTCATTTGTTCCTTCATGTTGCTCCATTCCAAGTCGAAGTATTTCGCTTCACACTATCTGACATTCTCACCACTAGTCTCATAAGTCACTCAACCATCCCTTTCATTTGTTTTTCTCTCTTTCTGCCTTCAATAATACTTCTTTTTTTCCTCATCCCTAAAACAAAATAAAACAAAAACAAATCTTCAGAATGAAAATACGAGTCAAATGAAAACCCGAACTGTTCCTTTAACTGAATATCAACTTCAAAGGTCCTCCTTCCTTTCTGAACTGTTGTTTTGTTTTTAAATACAACTTGTCTCTACTGTCTTTAGTTTGTCAAATTCCCCATTCTGTTCTGAACCTATTGAATCTGACTTCTGTCTCTACCATTCCCTGAAACTCTCTTGATCAGATCAACAATAGCCTGCTTATATCTAGCATACATCCCAAATGATGTTTACTCTGCTGACCTCGGAATTCTTGCCGTTTGTTCCACCAGTACTCCGAATGAGCAGAGAAGAGAGCCTTTCTGCCTCTATTTTTATGTCCTTCTCTACAGCACTGAGTGCTCTATCCTCCTTACTCATTATCTCCTCCACTCCTATGGCTTCTTCAGTTTATCATCTGTCTGATAATGACAAACGGGAACCTCTTGGCCCCAACTTTTCTTCTTAGTCCCAGATCTACATTTCCATTACTTACTGAAATTCTACATGCAAAAATATATCTTTATTTTTCTATAACCAAATTTACTGTGTTGTGGCAGAAATTTTCAAATTGGTTTCAGTTGATTCCGAGACAACTGAAATTGCATTTGCATCCCAGGGGCATAAATAGGCAGATTGGGTGGGAGGGGAGGTAGGGCTCTATCTAGTCTATGCCTATTCTTGCTGATATCTGCTTTGCAGCCTCATTAATGTTGGCTCCTGGTCATCTAAATCTGTCCTAGCGGGCATCTGCCTAGATGGCTGTATTATATTTGGTCTTCGGTACTCACCCAGGCAGGTCACATTCCAGTCATTTATAGCACAAAATAGATCCTTGGCCTTTTGTCATTTACATCTGAGACCGTCCCACTGTAGACATGGACATTTTCTGATGCTCTTTCATGCCAGTCTGGGGGCATGGGAGATTAATGCCTTTGTTGGTATTCTGCTAATGCTAAACCAAACTTGCATAGGTCTTCAGGTCTTCACTGTTCTTAAATCCCCAATCCAGGTGATTATTATCCTTACTTCACCCCTCCCCCGACCCAGGTTTTAATCTAGGGTAGAGACAGGGGTGTACTGCTCAGGGTTCCATGGGGATATATAAATATTAGCTTCTTCTCTGACTCTTCTTGTTCACCAGCCCGCAAAAATTTTAATTCCTCTCTAGTAAGTAGAAAAGATCGGCTCTGACTGAGCTCAGGTTTTTCTGTGTTTATTATTTAAGACTTAAACGTTATGTCCTTCATATGGCTTTTTATCCTCAAAATTCAGGATCTCACAATTTAAAAGCTTTCCCACCAGAAACTCTGTACTGTGTATTTCAAAATTCTATTTTGGAGTAAGAAGCTAACTCTCTTTTTTCTTTCTTTGTATATGTGCTATAACAACCCAGCTCTGAGCGGGGCAGTGTAGCGGGCTGCCCCTGGGGCCTGAATGCAGGAGAGGAGTGGGCTTATTGTTTCAAAATATTATCCAAGCCCAGTTACATTCTTGAACATCCAGATGTTTCAGCCTCCTGATTCTTCAATAAGAACGTCAGATTTTAGCTTGTTTTATTGTGTTATTGACTCCTCTTTCTGGACGCCTCTTTTTTTCCCCTCCCACTCGTATTGGAAGTGAAATGTAACAATTCTATGTAGGAAGTGTTGTTCCAGTTGGGCCTTTCTTGCATATCCTTTTGCCACCAGTTCAATAAAGCTTTCATTAACTCTCTTTTGGATTACTTCAACAGAATGTTAATAGGCATGCCTGTTACTAATTTTTATTCATTCTAGCCCATCCTCCAGCTACTGTCAATGTTTCTATGAGACAAAATTGACTGTTTCATTCTTGTTTAAAAACCTCTGCTGGATGACACTAAAAAGAAAAAAAATGCAAATTTCTGAGTTTGGCATGGAAATTCTTTTATAATATGGCTTCAACTTACATATTTGCACATACATTTCTTTGCTCTCCATGTTACAGTTCTCTCGATATTGAATACCTCTGTCCCCGCCAAACACTGGGTTCTTTTACAACCAGTGCTTTGGGAAATAGTTGTTCCCTTTACTAGGAATGCTTTATTCTCAGCCTCTATCCTTTGTCTCTTTATTTTAATAAAAAACTCAAATTCTTCAGAATTCAAATATACCCATCATTGCACTTATGCTCTGTTTTAAATGCCTGATTATTTTACTCTAATTCTGTCCAGATGGTTAATTCATCAGGGTGGGTAATTTTTCTGTCTTTTTACTATTATGTTCCTAATACTGATTATAGTGACTGCTCCATAAATATGCATTAAATGAGCAAATATAGGGCCTCCATGGTCCTATATTACTCTATTTATATTTTTAAATTTATTTCTTTATATTAGTTTCAGGTGTACAAAACAACATAATGATTAGACATTTATACCCCTCACAAAGTGATAACCCCCTGTCTACTACCCCTCTGACACCATATAAAGTATTACAATACTGTTGACTATATGACCTATGCTGTACTCTACATCCCGTGACTATATATATATATATATATATATATATATATATATATATACACATACATACATACACACACACACACATATTTAATTATAGTTGACATTCAATATTATTCTACTTCAGTTTCAAGTGTACATACAGCACAGTGGTCAGGCATCTATGCAGTCTATGAAGTGATAAGTCCAGTACCCACCATCTGGCACCCTACATAATCTTTACAACATTATTGATTATATTCCCCACACTGTATTTCATTCACCTTCTCCCCCATCCCCTAATCCCTTTCCCATCTAGCAACCATCATTTTTTCTCTATATCTCTGAGTCTATTTCTGTTTTGTTTGCTCGTTTATTCTGTTCTTTAGATCCCACATATAAGTGACATCATATTGTATTTTCAGTCTGACTTATTTCACTTAGTGTAATATCCTCCAGGTCCATCCATGCTGTTGCATATGGTAAGATTTCATTCTTTTTTATGGCTGAGTAATACTCCATTGTATAAATGTACCACAATTTCTTTATTCAATTGTCTGTTTCTATTTATCTTTTAAGACTGTCTTATATTATTATGTCTTAACCAATTAATATCTCCTATTAGATTTATAGTTTTTTAAAATATTTTTTTATTTTTCAATTATAGATTATATTAGTTTCAGGTATACAACATAGTGATTAGACATTTATATAATTTATGAAGTGGTCACCCTGATAAATCCAGTAACCATCTGACACCATAAATAGTCGTTACAATACTACTGACTGTATTTCCTATCCTGTGCTTTACATCCTCATGACTACTTCATAATTACCAATTTGGAGCTCTTAATCCTTTCCCTCCTTCACTCATTCCCTCACCCCACATCTGGCAACCATCAAAATGATCTCTGTATCTATAAGCTTGTTTCTGTTTTGTTTGTTTGTTTATACTGTTTTCTAGATTCCACATATAAGTGAAATCATTTGAAATTTGTCTTTCTCTGCCTGACTTACTCTACTTAGCACAATACAGTTTAGGTCCATCCATGTTGTTGCAGATGGCAATATTTTATTCTTTTTATGTCTGAGTAACATTCCATTGTGTATATGTACCACCTTTTCTTTATTCATTCATCCATTGATGGACACCCAGGTTACCACTGTATCTTAGCTATTGTAAATAATGCTGCAATGAACATATGAAATAATGCTGCACTTGACCCTTCGAATTAGTGTTTTGGGTTTCTTTGAATAAAGATTGATGTAGGATTACTGGGTCCTTCTATGTCTCTTGTTATATAGCCTTTGTTTTAAAATCTATTTTGTCTGGTATAAGTATTGCTACTCCAGTTCTTTCTTTCTTTCTTTCTTTCTTTCTTTCTTTCTTTCTTTCTTTCTTTCTTTCTTTCTTTCTTTCTTTCTTTCTTTTTGTTTTCATTTTCATTAAATATATTTTTCCATTTCTTTATTTTTAGTCTGTGTGTGTCTTTTGATCTGAAGTTAGTCTCCTGTAGGCAGCTTATGTAAGGCCTTATTTTCTTATTCATTCAACTGCCCTATGTTTTTTGATTAGAGCATTTAATCCATTTACATTGATAGTAATTGTTGATAGATATGTAGTTATTGCCATTTTATGATTCATAATTTTATCTTTTTTTTTTCTTTTTCTTCTTGAAGAAGTCTCTCTAACATTTCTTGTAATACTGGTTTGGTGGTGTTGAACTCCTTTAGCTTGTTCTTATCTGGGAAGCTCTTAATCTGTCCTTTGATTCTAAATGATAGCTTTGCTGGGTAGAGTAATCTTTGTTGTAGGTTTTGACTTTTCATCTCTTTGAATATTTCATGCCAATCTGTCTAGCCTGCAAAGTTTCTGTTGAGAAAACAGCTGACAGTCTTATGGGGGCTCTCTTGTAGGTAACTAACGGCTTTTTTCTTGCTGCTTTTAGGATTCTCTCTTTGTCTTTAACCTCCGGCATTAAAGACACATGGCATTGCGGTGTGTCTTGGTGTGGGCCTATTTGGGTTCATGTTTTCTGAGACTGCACTTCCTGGGCTTCTAAATCTATTTTCTCTTTCAGGTTAGGGAAGTTTGCATCATTATTTCTTTAAAAAGGTTTTCAATTCCTTGTACTCTCTCTTCTTCTTCTGGTGCCCCTATGATGTGAATGTTGTTATGCTTGATGTTGTCTCAGAGGCCCCTTAAACTATCCTCATTAAAAATTTTTTTTTCATTTTGCTGCATTGATTGGGCATTTTCCCCTACCTTATTTTCTAAATTGCTGATTTGATTATCTGCTTCATCTAATCTACAGTTGATTCCCTCTACTCTATTTTTTATTTCAGATATTGTATTTTTCATTTCTGATTTTTAAAAAAATATTCTCTACCTCCACTTTTATGTTTTCCATCTCTTTGCTGAAGTTCTCCCTGAGATCACTGAGTATCCTTGTAACTAGTGTTCTAAATTCTGCGTTTGGTAGATTGCTTGTCTCCATTTTGGAGTTCTTTTTCTAGAGGTTTGTTCTATTCTTTCATTTGGGATATATTTCTTTGTCTCCCCATTTGGCTGCTTCCCTATTTTTATTTTTATGTATTAGGCAGAGTTGCTACAACTCTCAGTTTTGGTAGAGTGACCTTATGTAGTAGGTGTCCTTTGGGGCCCAGTGGTGCAGTCTCTGTGGTCACCTGAGTCAGGTGCTCCAGGTGTGTCCTTTGTGTAAGTCATGTGTGCCCTCCTGTTGTAGTCAAGTCTTGGTGCTGTTGGCACATCAGTGGGAGGGCTTGACCCTCAAGATGATTGGGTATGAGGAGTGGCCATGATTACAGTGGAGGAGCTGTTATACAGGAGCTGACCCTACAGAGCAGAATTCACTGTAGCAGGGCTCTGGTGCCTACCGAGTCTGCCCTTTTGGTGTGTCATTTGTGGAGGTGTTCTGGTATGGTCTGAAGCTGGCCACTGGGTGTGTTGGTTCTGAGGCTTCTTGGGAGGGGCTCTGGTGCTGGCCAAGGTCAGTTACTGCCTGTGTCCTGCCTGGAGCCACTTGGTTTGAGCTACAAAGTGATCTGCAGATAGTTGCCACTTGAAGGTGCCTGGGAGAGGCTAAGCTGTGAACTGAGTCCAGCTGGTGCTAGTATCAGTCTTGGGGCTGCTTGGCAAGAGGTATGGGGCATGCTGAGGCTAAATTTTCCTTGGCTGGTATTTGTGAACCTTTGAGAGATTTTAGGAGAGTCTGCAGCATGAGCCAAGACAGGCCATCTATATGGGAAAGCCACTAGAATCAGCTTGGATGGGCCTGCAAGTTGGATAGTGCAGGGTCTCAGGACAGGGTGAATAGTGTTTGGTAGGTTGACGAAGACTCAGATATGGCACCCACCTGCATGTGCTGGGTGGTGGGAGCATTCAACAAAGGAACAATATCTTCTGCCAGCACTTCTGTCTAGGAGAAAGCTGCCTTTCCACCCCTTACCCTGAAGCCAGACAATTCAGTTCCTCCCAATATGTCCCTGGCACCTTTTGAGCTGCTGCCCCAGCTCTGGATCTCAGAATGAGTGAATCTATCAATGAGTAAGTCCTTGCACACACCCTTTAAGAGGAGCGCCTGGGACTCCAGCCACCCTCTGTCTCATTCAGCAACAATCTACCCTGGCTCTCACAGCCGAAGTTATGGGGACTTCTCTCTCTGGCACTGGAACCCTGGTCTGGGAAGCCTGGTGTGGGGCTGAGGTCCTTTGCCCCTCAGGGGGAATCTCCACAGATGAGATATCCTTCCTGATTTTTAAATGCCACACATTCCATATCTCTGCCCCTCCTACCAGTCTTGATGTGCTTTCTTCAGTGTCTTTAGTTATAGGACTTCTGTTCAGCTAGAATATAGGTGATTCTCAGTGATGGTTGTTCTGCAGTTTAGTTGTAATTTTGATGTGCTAGTGGGAAAAGGTGAGCACAACATTTACCCACTCCAACATTTTGACCCAAAGAGCTAGAATTATAATTTTTGCCATTTCCATAGCATTTAACATAGTTGGCCACCCATCCTTTTTGAAACTCTCCATTTGGCTTCCATGAACTCATGTATTTTGTTCCCCTCATGTTTTTAGCTGTTGCTTTTTTTGGGGGGTCTCCTTTGACAGTTTTTCTATCTATAAAATTTTCCCTCCTTCTTCTTCTAAACTTTAAATACTCAATCCTAATTCCTCTTCCATTATCCATCTCTATAGTTTTGGTGAAGTCTTCCATACTCCTAACTTCATTTATCAGTTCTATATAGCTAACAGTAATTTATAATTCTGGCCAAGATCTTTCCTTTGAAATCTGGACCTGTATCTCCTGCTTAGGTAACACTTTCATGCATTTTCTCACAGGTAGCCACAAACATATACTGTTATGGGCTTAATTGTGCCATCCTCCCCTGCCAAATGCATGTGCTAAAGTCTAACCCCCACTATATTTCAGAATGTGACTCTATTTGGAGATTGGTAAATTGAGCTGAAATGCAATCATTAGGGTGAGTCCTAATTCAACACGATTTGTGTCCTTATAAGAAGAGGAGATGAGGACACAGACACACAGACTGAGGGATAACCAAGGACACAGTGAGAAGGTGGCCATTTGCAAGCCAAGGAGAGAGGCTTCAAAAAAATCCAAACCTGCTGACACCTTAATCTTGGACTTGTAGCCTCCAGAACTGTAAGAAAATGAACTTCTCTTGTGTAAGACATCCAGTCTGTGGTATTTTGTTTGGTTGCTCAAGTGAACTAACATACACTCCCAAGTATCAAATTCATTTATTTTCCTCCAAATCAGCTCTGCTTATCTTTCTTATTTGAGATGATAGCACCATCATGCATCCAGTTGTAAAAATTTGAAATCTGATTAAATATAATAATTGATGTAGATTGACTAATATTCAATCTTGAGTGGCATCTTCATCCTAAGTCACTCTTTATCTCTACCACTGCCTCTCAACTGTAAGCCATCATCATCTCTCACTGATATTGCAGCTATAGCTTCTTAAGATTTCTTCCTCCATTTTGCTCTTGTAAAACATTCTGTGCACTGGAGATTGTTTTAATTAAAATGAAAATCCAACCATGTTACTCTGCCACTTGAAACTCCTAAAAACGTCCAATTGGATTAATGCCTAAAACCATTGAGGGCCTGCAAGGACCCTATTGGCTCTGAGCCCTACGTATCTCTTTGGATCAGTTTTGCATTATTTTCTTTTTCAGTTCCTTTCATTCTGCAAATGTACTGTTTACTTTCTCAGGACCTTTGCTGTTCTCTCCTCCCTTTTCCCAGCCTTCTCCATTACTCCACATCTTTTTGACTAATGTAATTTCAGCTTGCATTTCTTCTGAGCTTTATTATGTGCCAGATACTATCCTAAGCACTTTACATATATTAACGAATTTAAGTCTTACCATAACCCTACAAAGAATGTTCTATTATTATCTTCAGTTTTTCACTTATGAAACTGGGGTACAGAGCTCTTAGGGAAGTTCCGTGGCTTGGTCAAGATTACAAAGATAGAAGTAATGGAGCTCAAATTTGAACCTGGGGTTCAAAATCTTAGACCATATTAGGAAAAGATATTTTGATTTTCAAAATTACGTCAAGGTAGTAAGTATGTGTGCTGTTAACTCTCATCACAGTTGTAATGAATAATGAATGAGTTGTTTATAATCTATCTCTGGGTTAGAATGCAATCTCCATGGGATTGGGGACAATGTCTACCTTGTTAGCTGTTATATCTTTAAGCACCTGGTATGCTGCTATGACAAGGGCAACTAAAATTATTTATTAAATGATGCACTTTGATCTTCCTTAGATCACGAACCATGACTGTGTAACTTTGGATCCTAGCAGAGTCCTGTAGAAAATGCTCAGTGAATCTATTGATTCATTATTGACTAGTTAGTGATAGAGCTGTACTAAAGTATAATTCTATATTATGTTATCAGCCCTAAAAAGATAGAAACATATTTATCCTGATAAAGGGATGATGGAGGCAGGGTATGTGTGTGGGATCTATAAGGGAAATTACCTAAGTTATTTTCCCCATTTTTAATTTCCCAAACCAATTTATCATTTTAACTTGAAAATCTTGAGGCATATATTGAAAAGCTTCTCTCTCCCTTTGTCTCTTTCTAATTCTCTCTCTCTCTCTCTCTCTCTCTCTCTCTCTCTCTCTCTCTCTCTCTCTCCCTCTCTCAGTGGTTTATACTAGTTACTTGTTTGTGTCCCTTCTTTTCTAGTTCTTACTTTCTTGAAGCTCAGTGTTTTCCATTCTTATGCAGTATAAATATTATGGGGACTGTGCCTGTCCTGGAATCATTTTTATTTATTATCCCTGCAGAGTTCCTGCCTCTTTTGAAGCGAGGGCTGTGTAAGTCATGATTGTACTAGTCTAATACAGAACTTAAGGGGATGGCAGTGTTACTTTCTGGTTAATATTTCGCTTCCTTTCTCCTGCCCCTAAGTTCTCTCCCTAAAACAATTAAGAAATGTCTCAGAGGTCCTATTCATAGATCTTCCCCATCCCAGGAGGGAAAGAGAAATAGAAAAGAATAACTAGAATGATTCCACAGCTCTACAGTTAATTAGTGCCTGTATGAAATATTTAATATTTAAAGTCTTTTAAATAATTTTTGGTAGAAGAAATCTTTTTTTATGATTTAATGAACACATATATAGAAATAGTTTATTAAAAGGATTTCAACATGATTAAATTTTCTTTTTGTTTTTTTAAAGAAGGTTTATTATTAGTAGTATGTTATTCAAATCATCCTTGGAATGCAAATCAGACTCTCTACACTAAATGCTATTTTCATTTCGTATAGAACAGAGTTCTTCTCTTTGCTTAAGATCAACTGTAAGTTAGTGGTAAGATTCACTGGTTGTCTCTTATAAGTTTATAGTCCCAGGAGTAGTTGGTAAGGCCATAATAATCTTGACTCATAGACCTGATACTTGAACATATTTGTATGTTTGTATGTGTGTGTGTGTGTGTGTGTGTGTGTGTGTGTGCATGCACATCAGTGCACAATTAATTTATCTTTCCTCTGAGGCACATGGTGAAGGGGAAGGGGTAAGGTGGACATGGAAGGAGGGATATTAGATGGAGCAGATTATTGAAGATTCAATCTACAAGTATTATGCATTATTATAAAAATCAGTGGTGGGGCAGCCAGTTAGCTCAGGTGGTAGAGCCCAGTGCCCTTAACACCATATTCCTATACAGTACACTTTGTATACAATTTCAAAGGGATCCTGGGACTTTGAAGTTCATTCACGGATTTGAAAATTAAGAACTTCTTTCTGGCAGCAGTTTGTGTCTAAACCTCTAAGCAATGTTCAAGGTTTGATTTCAGGCCTGCCATTCCAAAGGAGGAGGAATGTCCATCCTCACTGGTCCACCTATCCTGGGAGGTGAACGTCCTTGGTGATTGAAAGGTTAAGCACTGTTGAGTGCATTCTTTCCTTTAGTCTCTTTTTACATGGAGCTGAGTAGGAAGAGCATCTCCTCTCTTTCTCTTGCCAGAACTGTTCTCTTTTTCCCATGAGGCTGGAAAAGACAAGGATTGCTCCATTGCCTTACTCATCACATGCTTAGTCATTGGGGCGTATGATCAACTCTCTTTTGCTTTTTTCCTCTGACTTTTTATTGGTGGGATTTTTCTGTGTATTCCCTTCTCATCCATGTTTTTCTACTTTTACTACAGATATATGTAACCATAAGCGATAGCAAACAGTTATAGTGCTTTTATTATGACAGTCATTATTTAGGCTGGCACAGATGTGTGCGCGCGCACACACACACACACATACACATCACATAATTTGATCTTCACAACAACTCTTTAAGATAGACACCATCATTATCAACTTATGAGAAAACTGAAGCACAAAAATGTTGTTGCTTGCCCAAAGTTACACAATTTGGAAGTGATAAAGTCTGTCTCCAGATTCTGTGCTCTTAAATAGCATGTCATATTGTTTATACATAAAAGCATTGATTTTTTTCTTACAATATTTTCTTTAATATTTCTTTTACTTCAGGTCTGTTGATGATGAATTCTTTCAGCTTTTGTATGTCTGAAAATATTTTTATTTTGCCTTCATTTTTTTCCAGGCATATTCACTGGGCATAGAATTAAAGGTTGACAGCTTTCCACCCCCTCACCCCCTCAGTACGTACTTAAAAATGTTGCTTCACTGTCTTCTCACTTGCATTGTTTCAGATGAGAACTCTGATGTAATTCTTAGGTTTGTTCCTCTCTAGTCACATGTCGTTGTTCTCTGACTGCTTTTAAGATTTGCTGTTTATCACTCACTGATTTTTTTTTTAAGATTTTTATTGGGGAATTGGGGGGATGGGAACAGTGCTGGGGAATTGGGGGAAGGGGAACAGACACGTTGCTGTCCTTTTGTTCTTCAGTCTAGTTGTGGAAGACGTTGCTTCACTGGCCCAAGTTGGCACCATCATTGCGCTCTTCCTGGGTGAGGCAGATCAGTCGCCGGCTTCTGGACGGCCGCTCACTGCGGCTGCTGGCCGCTCACGCTGGCTGCTGGCCGCTCACGCTGGCTGCTGGCTACCCACTGCCACATGGCACAGGGGCTGCAGCCTACACCGTTGCCGGTGACTCAGGGCAGCCCAGCTCCAGGCTGAGCTGTTGTTCAGCATCTTAGCTGTAGAGGGCAGTGTCACTGGCCCTCATATGTGGGATCCGAACCGGGGCCCTCTGGCGTCCCAAGCCAGTTCTTAACCAAATCGCGCCACTCGGCCGGCCCAATCACTCACTGATTTTTAACAACTTGATTATGATATGCATTGGTGCAGTTTTCTTCATATTTCTTGTGCTTGGACTTAATTGAGCTTTTTGGACATGTGGTGAATATTATTCATAAAGTTTGGAAAATATTTTGTCATTATTTATTCAAATATTATTTTGGTTCTTCACTTTCTCTCCTGTACTGTGAGGACTCCAAATGAAGTTGTCACACAGCTCTCTGATGTTGTTTTCATTTTTAAAAATTCCCTTTTTCTCTGTGTGTTTTATTTTGGATAGTTTCTATTACTATACCTTCAAGTTCACTCGTCTTTTGTTCTGCAATGTCTAATCTGTCATTAATCCTAGCTGTTGTATTTTTTTCACTTCAGATGTAGTAATTTTTATCTCTAGAAATTCAGTTTGAGTCTTTTGTTTATATCTTCTATGTTTTAGTTAACTTCTTGAACATATATATTATGGTTATAGTAAGTGTTTCAAGTCCTTGTCTGCTAATTCTAGCATCTATATCAATTATGGATCAATTTCAATGGATTTGTTATTCTCCTCATTATGGATTGTGCTTTCTTGACCCTTTACATGCCTGGTCCTCTTTGATTAGATGCCTGATGTTGTGGATTTTAACTTGCTTGGAACTAGATAATTTTGTATTTATATATATATTTTTAGCTCAGTTTTTAGTAACTTGGAAATGATTTGCTTTCTTTTGGATCTGGTAAATCATAAAAATGATTTGAACAGGTAAGCTTGGATCACTGTTCAATCTAGAATTATTTATTCCCCATTAATGAGGCAACACCTTCCTGTACACTCTTCCCAATGCTCTGTGAATGAAGAGGTGTTGAAGTCTGGCTGGTCAGAACAGATACTGGTCTTTGCCCTGTGTGAGTGCTGGCACTCTTCCCTCTAATCATTTTCAATCGTTTTTCCTAGCCTTGGATACTTTTCTTACACACTTGCACTAATTGCCGCACTGCTGAGTGCTCATGGGGATGGAATGAGGAGGTGGAACATGGTCCTCTGCAGATCACCAGGTTGCCTTTCATTCTGTAGCTCTCTCCTCTCTAGTACTTTGTCTTGTGAAATCTGGCTGCTTTAACCTCCCAGGAATCTCAGCTCTGTGTCCTCAACTCATGGAGTCCTCTTCGTTGCTTCTCCGTCACAGACTGAAATATCTTTCAGGGAAGTATGCTGTGGCTCTCCTCATGTTTCCTTTTTTGATTTTTTCTAATTGTTTCAGGAGGAAAGAAGAAGGATAAATCTGATCTCTGCAACTCCATCTTGGGTGGAAGTGGATGAACTGGATGTTAGTTTTTATTTTTTAATTAAAAATGTTTCAGATATGTTTTCATTCTGTATATATTCTTTTGAAACTTATATTTTCTACTCAACAGTGTGTGTCAAAGTTTACTCCTGCTGATTCATGTAGAATTAGTGTATTCATTTTAACTGTGGTATAGTATGCAGATCACAGGAATATTTATTTACTTCCTTATGAATGACTTGAGGTAGTTTTTTAATCAGTTGCCATTAGGTTAATTGGGCAGGTCAGATCTCTAAATAGTTCAGATTTCAAACCTGTAAGATGTTGACAGCAGTGGCAGGATTGTTATGAGGATTACATAATATGGCTCATGTTGTTCATAAGGTACATAGACGTTCAATTATTCTGAACATATTCTAACTTGTTTATCTCTTCTTTTTCCTCTTGTTTTTTTCTTCTTTATCTTGCCCTTTTGGATTCATCAGGCTAGGTTAACTGATGTATTTAAATAATTAAGTAAGTAATTACAAGTCAGACAGTAGTCATTTCAGGAGCACTTTATAGCATCAGCAGGAGAGACAATCCATGTGGGGCCCAACAGTTGGTTTGACTGAACTTTTTAATTTTTAAAGTTCTGACCTTTTAGGACTCAACTTTTCTTACAGTAGCAGGAAATATGAGGAAGACCCAAGGGAAAGGCCACAAATAGTAGCTCCAAGCATTTAAGTTCCTCAGAGAGGTGAAAAAGCAGAGCACTAACTCATATTGCCAGGTTGAGCAGAGACTGCCTTCCTCTGGATCTGCCTAATTTGCTCCTGGAGGAACCAGTTCTTTTGTACATTTTGGAAACCAATGTTCCATGGATCAACACTGTGCTTCTTCTGACTCTCCCCCTTTTTATTTTCTAGACTTCATTAAAAATTTCTTAAGTCAGATCTAAGGGAAAATAAACCTGTGCATTAAGCTATACAATTACAATAGCTTCCTAAGCAGTTCCCCACTGTGACTGTTTTCCTCCTGCCTCCACCCCACATTTTGCTGCCCTATGCATATTCCTTAAGTGAACCCCACAGACATGGATGGTTCCCCATGGATCCCTGAATTGTGCACAAAAGTCTCAACCATTTTTCAAGACTCTCCACAGTGTAATCTACAAGATGTCTTTCCATATTTGTGTCCTAGTGTTGTCCTTCCTGTACCCTGCATTTCAACTAATGGGACTGTTCCCCCAGAGCTGTTACGAATGGTTGTGCAGTTGTGTGCTGCACAAAAGCAGAACAGTAAGGGAGCTGAAATGCAGCCTGTCCTCTTGCCTAGGCACACGCTTTTGGGGTTGTGTCTGGTCAGTGAGGTGCCTTTTTCTAAACTGCACATAAATAAGATAAGCCAAAATGGTCCTCTTAACTTCATGTTCACCAAACACACCTTACTGTTTCTTGTACCTGTGTCTTTGCTCATGCTTATTATCTTTTGTAGATTCCTTACTTCTTTTTCTGCTTAATAAATTTCATTTCTTTTCATCGAATCCATTGAAGCTGTCAGACTTTACTAGTGACCTCCCACTAGTCCTCATGTTTTTAATCATTTCTGTGGTAATTTATTTGTTGACTCTCCCTCTTAAGTCTCACTTCTCTTGGTTTCTAAATCATGTCACTTTTTTTACTTTTCTGCCAAATATCCGGCTAATCACGTTTGGGCTTTTCTTGGGTTACTACCACCCTACCTCATAGCCTGACTCTTATATGTTACTATTTCTCTGGTTTTTAGTCTTTGTCTTTTTCTGTACTGGCCTGTAGGTTCTGCCTGGTTGTATTATTATTATTATTATTATTATTATTATTATTATTATTATTACCATGACTTTAACTCTCATATAGTTCTTGACTTTAAAATCTAAATAAACAATCCTGATGCTCTTCTTGAGCTCTAGACCTATGTCTCCAACTACCTACTTATGTGTCTCTTCTCAACAAGCATTCCTAAATCCACATGTCTAAAATAGGAGAGTATTCACCTTCAAACCATCTTAGCCAACTGTATTCTCTATCTCAGGCCCTGGCATCAGCATATGCCACCAGTTTCCCAAATGATTCATTGTCAGATTATCCTGCCCCTCCTCGTCACTCCTTACAGTCAACCAGTCATCAAGACAATTCTACTTTTTAATGTTTCTCATAATTCTTCCCTCTTTTCTATCCTAACTGCTGTTGCCTCAGTTCCAAATTCATCATCTTTTGGCAACTATTGCAAAACACTCCTGACTCTCATAAACTCCTTGGGCTTCTTGATATTTCAATCCATCCTCCACACTGCCACCCTAGTTATTTTTCTAAAACACCATTTTACCATATCATCACCCTGTCCCCCAACATTAGATTAAGAAAACAAAACACTGGCTAGTTGAGTGCTCTCTATCTTAAGCAAGTGGTAGACACTTCACATGTGTTTGTTATCTTGTATAAAGTGCACAGTAATCCTGATATGAAGATAAACTAATGCTGTAGATCAAGAAACCAAGGCTCAGAAAGGATACATAATTTTCTCACATATCAGTGGCAGAGCAGTATTCCAAAGCCAGGTGACTCTGATTACAAAGCCCTGTCTTCTTCTAAATCTTACTGCCCCTTTGGAGACTTGAACTTTAATCCTAATGTTTCATGTTCTCAGTGGCCTTGTCAAATCACTTGTTAGGTATAATAATAATAATAATAATAATAATAATAATGACAATATAAAACTCAGAGGAATGTTTTCCTTCAGAAAAAATGAAATACATATAAAAATGCTTGCAAATAGGTGCTGCACAGATGTGAGTTATTATTACAGATCTGTTAAAACCCTGATGATATCTATTTTATAAAGCTTTCTTGATGCACCAAGTTGAATGGATTCTTACTTCCTTGCATTTGGTGCATATCTCAGAGTTTATTGTATTTACTTTTAATTTTTTTCTCCATATACTGTGAGTTCTTGTAGGGCAAAGACTGTGTGTCTCAGTCATTGCTACATACTAGTACTTAGCGAAGTGACTGACAGAGTTAATTGAACATCTTCCCCCCAAAAATAAAGACTTTGAGTGAAAACTAATGCATTACCATTAAAGTTTTTAAATGCAAAAAAAATCTTGTTTACTTTCAAAGCCAGTAAAGGTTTATAGATAGCAGAGACTAAACTCCAAGGAGATTTGAGAAGTCCATAAAAGATGGACTATCAGATTCACAATTCAAATATACAGCATTTCAGATGTTACTGTTGCAGACCTCTTGAAGTAGCCCTTTCAAGATGTACAACAACAAACCATTTATTGAGGATAATTAAGGAACAGGCTCTTTCCTTCTTAATGTAAGCCTACAATAGATATAATGTGATATGTGTTCCCAGATTTCTAAGTGTCCATGACTATGGATATGGGAATCTAGGGTGTTCGTTTTTCAGTAATCTTCTTGAAATTATTCAATTCCCTGGAATTAGATTGCTGGGCAAACAAAATATATTTTCTTGGCTGTTAAAGAAGCACATTTTGAAGGTGAGAAATAATGATTGGCTACCGGTGGCATCATGGAGTGACAGTCAAAATGAGTAACTGGTAGCATTGAAAAGTGCTAAGTGTCTTAATTTTGTTACTTATTAGTATCACAACTGCTATAATGACTTCAGTAATATCATAAATAATATTATGAATAAAAAAATATAGATCACTGGCTAAAATTTGAAAAAGCATAAGAAGAAAAATAGTGCTAACAATTAATAAGAGTAGTTTTGTTAGTAGACTAATTCTTTCAGATTATGGTGTCCACAGTTTAAAAGAAATAGTAAAAGGAAAATTGAATGATGAAAACGTTAACTTTTTTTGAAAGTGCATATATTTTAAGGTCATAGCAAACTTATTTTTGCTAAGTGAACGTACCACAGTGTAAGTACCCAAATGAAAATACTGATAGCACCAGCAGTGCAGAAACTTCCCTCATGCACCCTCCTATTATTTACCCACTGTCCCCCTCCCAAATCCCACCCAAAGAATAACCATTATTCTGACTGTAACACCACAGATTAGATTTTCCTCTTTGTGTACTTTATGAACTCAAATAATACAGTATGTTATTTTTGTGTCTGGCTTTTTGCACTCCATTGTATGCTTGTGGTATTTGTCCACTTGATGGCATATAGTAGTAGTGTGTCCTTAATTATTGTTTTAAAGTATTTCAGTGTTTGAAAATACACTTTAAGAATTTGGTCTCTTCTTGGGCCAGCCGAGTGATGCATTTGTTAAGAGCTGGCTTGGGATGCCAGAGGGCCCCCGTTCGGATCCCACATATGAGGGCCAGTGACACTGCCCTCTACAGCTAAGATGCTGAACAGCAGCTCAACCTGGAGCTGGGCTGCTATGAGTCCACGGCGACGGCAGGTGGGTTGCCATGGGCTACTGTGTGTAGCCACCAGCCAGTGTGAGCAGCCGTCCAGAAGCCGGCGACTGATCTGCCTCGCCCGGGAAGAGCGCAATCAATGATGGTGCCAACTTGGGCCAGTGAAGCAATGTCCTCCACAACTAGACTGAAGAACAAAAGGATAGCAACTTGTCTGTTCCCCTTCCCCCAGTTACCCAATAAAAAATCTTAAAAAAAAAAAAAAAGAATTTGGTCTCTTCTTGAAGGACATTTGAGCTATATCTGAGTTTTGGCTATTATCGATAATGCTGCTATGAGCATTTTCATAGGTGTCTGTTGTTACGTTATCTGTACACATTTGGTTGAGTATATAATTAGGATTGGAATTATTAAGCAATAGGAAGGTATGTGGTCAGATTTGGCAGATTCTGCCAAACTATTTTCACTTCAACTAGCGAGTATGGGACTTTCAGGTATTGTCAATATTGTCAGATTGATTGATTGATTGATAAAACTTCAGCCATTCTGATGGGTGTGTGGTAGTGTCATTGCTAACTCAGCTACCATTCCATCACCTATCTCCTGTTTTTCTGGTTTAGTATTTATTAATGATGTAATTCTTAACAGTGTGTTTGTTTTCCTTTTATCCCCCACTTCTACTATTTTAGCCTAATTTCAGTAACAAAGTACCATCTGTTATTGTTGTTTTTCCTTACTTGTGTATTTATAATAGTACAGATATCAATTTTTAATTGCTATGCAAACAATTTGTTCTGTTTTTATTTGGTGTAATATTAATCTGCTCAAAATTTCATCGTCAAGTTTTTGGATTGTGGAGTCTATGCTGATTTGAAATAAATGTTCTGTGCATATTTTTCAGGCTAATTCAGGAATTGGAATTCACTTGCCTCTAGAAATTCCTACTGAAGAGTGAAACAGAGAAGGCTAATGAAATCCTTTCTGCAAGCAGATACGGCCATTTCTATGTGAGTAGTCCATTAAATAGAAGGGGCATGAATTTTGTAAGATGGTCTTTCTCCACTAGGTCTTCCACTTCCACTCACATTGCAGATCAACATGGTGACCTTGGAAGATGGCAGTGTAGCCTAGTTCTCGGAATCACCATTTGGAGGAGAGCCTTCCACAGATCAGGAACATTCATTTTGGACTTTATAGGAGTGAATAATAAACTTCTAATGTGTCTGGTCCATTTAAAATTTATGTTTTAGTTGTTATATCAGCTAACTTATCTTTAATTAATGTGAAAATTGGAACCTTGAGAAATAATGCTTCCCTAACATTAGTTAAAATATGTGGCAGTGGCTTAATAATCATGATATGGCAAGAAAATGCATGTTGAAGGTTGGAAATATAAAGATCTATATTATGTGAGCAACAAAACATTTGGTAAAACTATAATTATTTGGAAGCTGACCAACTACTTACAAACTCCATAGCTCTAGGGGTATAGACACCTGATTGTATGTTGAAAGCTTCTTACTGCATTTGGCAAGGTATTACAAAACAAAACAAGTGTTGGAAGAATTGACAGTTTGAAAACAGAAATAAAAGTGGATAAAAAGATTTTAGAAATGTTGGATCTTACAGAGTTGGGAAAGCTCTTTGCTTCTACACCCCCAAACAAGGACACATGAAGCTGAGAAATGCTCTGAGCAACAAAGAGTTATTAAGATTTCTCCAGGTAAACAACCCTAGGACAAAGACCAGAGTATGGGTGTTTCCTTCTCAAGGAAGCATAAAGTATCTGATGGCTTCCAGGTACAAAACCACTGAGTTTCAAGAGAATGTCATGGGAGTGAGGAATGAAAGAAATCAGGTAGGCTTGAAAATTATACACCCAATAGAAATTTGTTCATGGTTTCTATCACATAGAACTGAATGGAAATAGGTATATCAGAATCTATTAAGATTTTGAGAGATTCTTATTGCCAAGATCCCCACCTCCATGAATCCGGCCTAGAAAAAACCTATAACTGTAAAACAACTTTTGGACCCCAAAACTTGCACCATCAGGAAGCAGGCTCTGCAAGTTGTACAGGTCCCAAAGAGGGATCACTCCTCAATGCTCACAGAGACTAAGGGACAAGGACAAACCTCCCAGGGCTGGAGCCAGTGTCAAGGACAACAGTGAGCAAGAGTTCTTACCAGAGAGCAGGACGATAGTCTAACCTGGGGACTATCAGAGGTGTTAATAATGCCTACCCATCAGGAGTTCCTTGTCCGCTGTGACTACATGGTTTTCCATTCTATTTTTGTCTTGGGAGCTTTTATTATAGTTTCCCTGTCCCTGCTTCTCCATTGCCTATTGAGAGGGAGGAAAGGAAGGAGAGAAGTAGAAGGAGGAAGAGGAGGAGGAGGGAGGAGGAGGAGGAGGAGGAGGAGGAGGAGGNGAGAGAGAGAGAGAGAGAGAGAGAGAGAGAGAGAGATTGAGATTATGAGAATGTATGTGAGGTGAGTAGAAGCTAATTTATTAATTTACGGGCTATGATGAGCCACATTTGGACTTTTGAAGAAGGTTGTATTTTGCCAGGATGTTCTGAACCTTGACCTGGATGGTTTCTGGATGGACTTTAGATGGTCTCGCTTGGGGAGAGCTTGAAATGAAAAAGAAAGTGGTGGTGGGTGGGGGAGAGGAGGAGTAAACTATTTTAAAGAAAGACATTCACTTCCCTCAAAATTGTGTTCCTCTTCCCATAATGGGGAGTTGTTGCTGGGATGTGGTTTCCCAGATAGCAATTACATTCACCCATTTTATGATTCAGTTTTAGGATTTTTAAGTGCTTTTCATCGACTTGATACCAGGGACCCTGACAACTTTTGGAGCCACATATTGAAGATGGCAGAGCCATAAGATGAAAGGATCCTGTGTCCTTGAATTATTGCTTGAAGGAGAATTTCAAGTCAATCAGGAATATGATTTAGTCTTTACAAGAGGGTAAAATAAAATTTTAATATATTGGAGCTACTTTTAGGTTGGTTTTTTGATAGTAAGCTAATGTTACTTAACTAATAAACTGAGTATGATTTTATATGACTTTGTTTTTAATTATACCACAATAAAGAATGAGATGAGGAAAAATATAACAGGTGAGAAATACTTTGTTGATATTCAGGTGGTTAGATGCCAAGTTGAAGGGAAGTTTCTTCTGGTACTGTGCCATGAGATCCTGGCCTGTCTGACTTGTATGATGTGCTTTGCATTTCTTTGCAATTTAATTACTTGACTGAAGACTTATAAGATGTTTGTATTCAAAAGATCCAGCAGCAATTAAAACTGATTACAAAACAGGAGTAAAGATTTTGTTTTCAGGTGAGAAGTAACTATAATTAAATTTAACAAAGGAAAAAAGGAAATTACTGTCTTGAAATTTAATAAAATGAGTTTTTTAAAAAGTCAAACTCATTGCAACAGTAGAATAGTGGTTGCCTGTGGCTGGGGGACAGGAAATGGGGGAGATGTTGGTCAGTTATAGATCAATACGTTCTAAGGATCTAATATGCAGGATGGTGAATATAGTTAATAATATTGTATTACTGTATATACTTGAAATTTGCTAAGAGACTAGATCTTAAGTGTTCCCACCACATGAACCCCCCCCACCCCCCACGCACACAAAAGGTAACCATGTGAGATAATGGATGTGTTAATCAACTTGATTGTGGTAATCATTTCACAATGTATACATATGTCATATTATCACACTGTATACCTTAAATATACACAATTTTATTTGTCAATATACCTCAGTAAACTGGGCAGAAAATTCATTTGGGTAATTTCCTTGGTTAGAAGCTCTAATACAACACTAATAGAAGTGGCAAGAAAGGATGTCCTTGTCGTCTACTGGTCTTAGGGCAAGAGGGCAGTCTTTTACTATGAAGCGTAATGTTAGCTTAAGGTTATTTTGTAGGTGTTCTTTATCTTTTGTAAGTGGAGGTATTCTTTATCTTTTTTAAGAGCCACTCTATTCCAATTTTTCCTAGGGTTTTTATCATGAATGAGTATTGAATTTTGTCAAATGCTTTTTATGTACCAATTGATTTGATCATGTGAATTTTTTTTTAGCCTGTTAATATAGTGGATTACATTGATTTTTAAAATATTGAATTAGTCTTGCATTCCTGGAATAAACCTACTTGGTCATGGGGTTGAGGAGGAAGACACAAAAGAACCTTACATGTGTGTTACTCAGTTGAAGAAGTTAATCTGAAAGGACTACCTATTGTACAATTTCTAGTATATCACATCCTGGAAAAGGCAAAACTACGGAGACAGTAAAAAGATTAGTAGTTGCCAGAGGTTAAGGATGTGGGAGGGATGAAAAGATAGAGCACAGAGGATTTTTAGATCAATGAAACTATTTCATACAATACTACAATGGTGGATACATCTGTCAAAACTCACAAAATGTACAAACAACATAAAGAATGAACCCAAAGGTAAGCTATGGACTGTGGGGAATAATGATGTGTTAATGTAGGTTCCCCCTTGTGACAAATGCAACAGTCTGGTGCAGATGTCCATGATGGGGGAGGCTGTGCATGAGAGAGATGCTATGTGGGAGCTCTCTGAACTTACTGCTCATTTTTGCTGTGAACCTTAAACTTCTATAAAAATAAAATTTATTAATTTGAAAACAGAAAATGAGTAAGTACAGGATAAAGAAGATATGATTTAACTCTATAGCAGTTCATATAAAATATCCTGAGGTTTTTCATTGACCACAAATTTAATGCAAACAAAGAATACAATAAAGTTGGTAAGAAATAAAAAAGAAAAGATCTCTCAATACTTGATTCAATAAAAATTGAGGACACATTTTAGTAGACACATTTTGATAAGCTTTGATCCCGTTGCATCTGGTATCCAGCACTAGACCCTGCATTTTAAAAAGAATCATTTTCCTGTAAATGAGATTATTGATAAATTGCGGAAGGTTCTTGAGCCTTGTCATTTTAGAAACATTTGAGGGAATTCAAAATGTATGTCCTGGAGAAGCCATAACTAAAGGATGACTTCATGTTTGCATCCCGAGATTTAAAATTATCACGTGAAGTTGTATCAATATAGCTTCAAATGCCAGGATTTGCATTAATTCACAGATATTATGAGATTATTTTAACCTTTTTCTCTGGAAGACCTTTAAAAAGAGTTGTTGTTTCATGAAGTGTTGAGAAATCTGTTATGGAAAGCATGCAAATAGATCTCAAGTAATCTTGTGCCAGAGGGTTGTAGTGAGCATTTCTTCTTGAGTAAGTTAGACTACGTGGTCTCCAAGATAGTGGTTCCCAATGTTGTCTACATCATGGCACAAAAAAACAGGAATATATGTCTGTGTATGCTTTACATACAAATTAGAAAATAGGTGCTATTTTGATATAACTCATTTGTCTGATTATTCATACAGGTTTTTAAGCCACTATAAAAACAAACAGCAGTGATATACAAGGTCTGACAATTAAGTTTGTGAACTCATCCTGGAAAAAGTGCTACATACCTCATTGCTGAATATCACTACTGTCACCTTTGAAGTACTCCCCTTGTGAAGCTATGTACTGATGCCAGCGCTTAGTCCCCCCTTCAAAGCAATTTTGGAACTCTTTTTCTGGAATGGCCATCAGGGCTATAGTTGTATTACCCTTGATGTCTCAAGTGTCATCAAAATGTCTTCTTTTCGATATTTCTTTTATGTTCGGGTCAAGAAAGAAGATAAGGTGGGTAGGGAGGATGTTTCAATACAGTTATTTGTTCACTGGCTAAAAACTCCCTCACAGACAGTGCCTTGTCAGCTGGTGCATGGTCGTGATGCAAGAGCCATGAATTGTTGGTAAGAAGTTCAGGTCGTCTAACTTTTTCACACAGCCTTTTCAACACTTCCAAATAGTAAACTTGGTTAACTGTTTGTCCAGTTGATACAAATTCATAATGAATAATCCCTCTGATATCAAAAAAGGTTAGCAACATCGTTGGAACAAGTTTGAGAATTTAATTGTCAGACCTTGTATGTGTCACACAGTGTGATGAGCTGATGAGACTGCCTAAAGCTGGAGACAACTGGCTGGAACCCAGTCCACCATGTTCCCTGTTGGTGGAGTAAACACTATCTCCACCTTCTTCTAATCTGTCATGTGCACCATGGTGCTGTGGCACATGAGTTGAAAGAACATTGCTCGAAGATCATATTCAACTGCAAAACTGCATGATTTTCCATAAGAGGGTGAAAGGATTTGAGACAGACTGTTATTTCTTCACCAACAAATGGCTTCCGTGTTAGAAACTAAATGACAGAAAATAGATCAAATACAGATTAAACTTTCTTTATGCTTCTGGTTCTTATATCGCTGCTACTCTACTCTGATCCTCAATCTGGCACTGGACAAAGTATTCTGTATTCTGGTCATTCTGGGAACTTGTCTCCAATATCAGGCGACTACTTCATAAAAAGTCAATTGTTTCATTAAATCAGTGTAAAGGAGCAAGGAGAAGCAAATCAGAATATTTCATCTGTAGCAAAGAGTGCAGGGCTTCTGCAGATGAAAACATGTTGATTACAATGTCAGAATAACAAACGATAATGTTCTTTCCAGAGGGAGAAAGCCAAGCTGCAAGATCTTGGATTCTGTTTATATTTACTTCTCTATTTCAGTTCTGAATTTTTAGCTGTTTAGGTCTAAGTTTTACTTCATCTGGGAGGATTTTGACTATATTACATTCAAGATATCAAGTGTGGTAACCAATTTGTGGCTACACATCAAGGGGAATTATATTGCACATTCAACCATGAGCTTTATATGAATCCACTACGGAAGTCTTCCTTGTGAAAGAACTCTTGTCTTTCTCCAAAACATGGCTTCTTGAATTTCAATTCTTTTGTGAAATCTTTAAAAGTGATGGAAGTAGATGAAAAATCTTGTCAGAAATAGAAAACAGCACTCCAATATCTAATGCATTTCTGTTCTAGATTCTCACCATTTAAAAACTTTTATCGGGCCGTCCGAGTGGCGCGATGGTTAAGAGCTGGCTTGGGACGCCAGAGGGCCTCGGTTCGGATCCCACATATGAGGGCCAGTGACACTACTCTCCACAGCTAAGATGCTGAATAACAGCTCAACCTGGAGCTGGGCTGCTGTGAGTTGCCGGCGACAGTGTAGTCTGCAACCCTTGCTGCAGTGGGTTGCCATGGGCTACCGTATGTAGCCAGCAGCCAGCGTGAGCGGCCGTCCAGAAGCCAGCGACTGATCTGCCTCACCCGGGAAGAGTGCAATGATGGTGCCAACTTGGGCCAATGAAGCAACGTCCTCCACAACTAGACTGAAGAACA
>NW_017731913.1:274387-276181 GCF_001890085.2 Hipposideros armiger | reverse complement strand
CCATCCCCCCAATTCCCCGATAAAAATGTTAAAATAACAACAAAAAAACTTTTATCATTTTATAAAATAATGCAAATTAGCAAGGCTTTCTTAGCAATGTTATAGTTGTTTCTTACTTTCCCTTTTCCTGTAACAGTTGCTATAGTTTTGATGTCTATTACTATTCATTCATTCATTTATTCATTCATTCATCAAACATCTATTCAGAACTTATGCTGTGCCCAGCACCACACAAGACATTGGAAAGGCGAGATGACCAAGAAATAATTCTTGCCCTGAGAGAATGTAGATGAGGAGATAGATATATACATGCCGACGTTTTCCATACAATGTAGCAAATACTCTGATCCTGTGCCTTTGGGATCATGCACAGGGTGATAAGGGACCAGATTAGGTGGGAAGATAATTCTGAGGAACAATAGCACACTCTGTTGAGCCCTGAGCTGAGTCTTGAACTCACTAAGTGGTAAATATTATTTAATTTATCATACTGGACTACTCTTATAGATCATACTGTCTGATTATGCCCCAATATCAAGACAAATCAGATTCCTGCCCTTCCAAACAGGAGCTATTAATTGATCATTATCTTCTGGCTGACCACTATTATTTACACTTAAGTCCTTTCACACAGAAACTTCAGTTTTAAGGTAACCTGTGTGCCTTGATTTTTGTAACTAGGCTTCTATTTGGGTCCTAGTCTCTGAGCCATATCTGCAAATGGGGCTTTGCTTTCTGCGTCGCTCATGTCAGTCTGCTGTCCAGGGATTGGGAAACTGCACATTTGATGTCAAGATAGTCTACCAAGTTGTATGTATGATTTCTAGTATCTGCAGTGCCTGCCAGAATACCTGGTGATTGTAGGTGCTCCATTAATTTTTTTGAATGAATAAATACTTCTTTACCAAAGTCTGATGGCTACTAGTGGTGCCTGATGATCTTTCTCCCTAGTGTCAATCTAACTTGCGTTTTCTCTGTTCCATGCTCCTTATTGCTCTTCTCCACATGTTTATTCTGGTCTTCCTCAGTATATTTGTGGTGATCCTTCATTGATCAAATTGCTCCCTAGGAGCATGAACTTCTATTTCTACACTCCATTAGGTGTCATACGTTTCCAATTGTTCCCAGCCTCATATCTGTACCCGAGCTGTTTTTGTTGTCATAATCTTTAAATGTTGATATAATTTTAACCTCAGTAAAATTTCAAGAATAGTACAATGCATTCCTGTGTGCCCTTTATCCAGATTCAACATTTGCTTTATGATTTCTTCTCTCTCTCTCTCCCTCTCTTCCTTTCTCTTTCTCATGTTTCTTTTGAAACCATTTGAGAGTAAGTTACAGACATCACACCCATGAACCCTAAATATTTCATTGTATATTTCTTAAAAATCAACAATAATCTTATATACAATCACAGAGCAATTTTAACATCAGAAAATTTAACATTGATACTGTGCTATTATCTAATCTCCAGTCCATAATCAAATATCTTAAATTTCCCCAATAATATCTATAGTCAAATTTTGTCAATTCTCTCAACAATGTCTATTATAGCTATATTTTTACATGATTTTATAGATTCCAATTCAGGATCGTGCATTGCATTTAGTTAGTCTTATTTAATCTAGAATAATTCCACAGTGTATCATGACCTTGACAATTTTTTGTTGTTGTTGTTAAGATTTTTTAAATTTTTATTGGGGAACTGGGGAGATGGGAACAGTGCTGGGGAGTTGGGGGAAGGGGAACAGACAAGTTGCTGTCGTTTTGTTCTTCAGTCTAGTTGTGGAGGAC
>NW_017731913.1:219325-274251 GCF_001890085.2 Hipposideros armiger | reverse complement strand
GGCTGCAGCCTACGCCATCGCCTGCGACTCCCAGCAGCCCAGCTCCAGGTTGAGCTGTTATTCAGCATCTTAGCTGTGGAGGGCAGTGTCACTGGCCCTCATATGTGGGATCCGAATCGGGGCCCTCTGGCGTCCCAAGCCAGTTCTTAATCATCGCGCCACTCGGCCGGCCCGACCTTGACAATTTTGAAGTGTATTAGCTCATTGTTTTGTAGAATATATCTCAGTTTGGTTCTGTTAGCCATTTCCTCATGATTAAAACCAGATTACACATCTTTAAAGGAATAACAAAGAAGTGACACTGCTTTCTTTTATCACACCCTATCAGAATGGTTGGATGTTAATTTGTCTGCAGACAAAATATGTTAATTGTGCTGTTCAAATTTTGTATATTTCTATGATTTATTTATGTCTGATCTTTCAGATACTGGAAGAGGTATATTAAATCTTTCATTTTCATAGTGGATTGATTAGTTTCCACTTGTAGTTCTGTCAGTTTTTTATTTATATACAGTCAGTTCTCCTTGGTCTTCATAATTATGTTCTACAAAGCTGGTGCGAATACTGAAATAGTGAATATTGAACCATTACTCCTAGAGAAAATACAAGGTTAAGTTTCTGTGAGCCTCTGATAGCAACATGCTTGTCAACTCACCAATACATAACCTTGCTGTATGTGTGTTTTTGTTTAAAGACACCTTATTCAATATATATTGTTGATGTATTAGCATTGAATTCACAGCCAACAGCATTATGACTCGTGCCTGTACAATGCTCATCTAACATGTGTTTCTCTGTAAGGAAAACTGCAGCCTGCCAGTGCTTATGAAAACTATATAGAACTACAGCACTACTCTTGGGGGCTATATTAAGCAGTGAAATTACCAACAAACAGCATAAAAATGAGAAAAACATGACATTAAATACATAGACAGGTGTGAAAGACACCTGTTTACAGTATGAAAATGGAAACAAGGCAGAGTATCCACCTTGTTGAATTTCAGCTGGCAACATGCATTTTGGGCTCCTCAATTTTTTTTCTTCTCTGCACATTTCTGTAGATGACCACAAAAGTGCTGCAAACATTGTTTTTGGGGTTACAGATAAGGTTTTGCCAGTAGGCAAATTCACAAATACAGAATCCACAAATGATGAGGATTGACTCTGATTGAAGCTAGTATTGTGTTCTTATAAATTTAGAATTGTTGTGTTTTTCTAGTGAACTTAACCTCTTTATTTCTACTAATATTATTTGCCTTAAAGCTTATTATATTGGATATTAATTATGCTATATTAGCTTTCTTTTGATTGGCGTATGTCAATCTTTTTTATATTCAACTTTCCTATGTCCTTATATTTTAAGTGTGCCTTTTGTAATCAGCTTTGGGTGAATGTTCTAAAATAACAATCTGGAAAACAAAATCTCAAGTTTCTTTAATTGGAAACTTTAATCCCTTTATAAATGCTTTAATTATTAAATTTTTGGATTCATTTCTACTCTCTTATTTTGTGCTGTTTTCCACTTTTTTCATTTATATTTTCCCATTATGTATTTTAAACCTTTCATTTCTTGTCTTTATTTGTGTTGTTGAAAACTTTTGCTTTGTATTTTCCTCATTCTATTTTTTTTAATTGTAGAAAGGATTTTAGCTGTTTAGTCAAGCTATTTAATGTTCATAAGACCAAGCAGATTTTCTATTTTATCTTGGATCAATTTAGAAACTATGTCCATTTCTTTTCTTACAGTGGTTACTTTAGATATTTTAGCATGTTTGTTCTATTCATGGAAGATAGAACGGGACCAGGCACCACGATTTGAACACCATGCATATTAGAATTCTTTGGTCCAAGGGAATTTACTTTAATTTGTGGAGTAGAGTCTAATAATAATTTTTTTCTTTGGGGTAAATGCTGAGCTGTCTTCTGTGCTCCATGACTGGGGAAGTGGGTACTGGGTTGACTAGCGCAGTTATTCTGTGTGCAGACTTTGAAGGAATTCCCCTTGTTTTCAGCTTTTCTTCCACTGATCCTACAGGCTCTGAGCTCAGAGATTTTCCTTGGCTCTCATGGGAGAAATGGCTCCCTCTTCTATTGCAGTTGCTTCATGTCACATTTTGGATTACGATTTCCCCCAACCTGTTTCATCTGTCAATATATTTCTATCTCTTGATTTTTTTACTATAACAGGTTGATTCCTTTTTTGTAATTCTGTGTTTTAACAGAGTAAATACATTTCCTTTCTTTGCAATCTTGAATTGAGGGCTGGAAACGTATTAAAAATAAACTTTATTGTTTTTATCTGAAAACAAAAGTAATAAGGTGCATTTAAGTAAACTTGGAATCTAGAGAAAATTTAAAAATCTATCCACAATATTGTAACCAACAGATAACCATTGTTTATATTTGTGTATTCCTTTCATACCTCTACAATGTATATTTCAAGGTGTTTGGGATAAATCAGAGCTTAGATACTGAGAATAGGTTGACATATAGATTGACTAGTTTAAAATCTTAGTTTTACCAGTAACTGGTTGTGTGGCCTTAGGCAAGCTTCTTAATTACTGTGTTTTCTTTTTGTGGCCTGTGTTTTCTTTTCTTTTCTTTTCTTTTCTTTTCTTTTCTTTTCTTTCCTCGTCTTTTCTTTCTTTCTTTTTGTTAGCTTCAGGTGTACAAAGCAATGAATAGTTAGACATTTACACCCCTCACAAAGTGATAACCTCCCCAATCTATTACCCCTCTGACATTGTATGTAGCTGTTACAATTCCATTGACTCTATTCCCTATGCTGTACTCCACACCCTGTGAATATATATATATATAATATAATATATAATATGTACATATTTTTATAGTTAGTTATAGTTGACATTCAATATTATTTGACTTCAGCTTCAGGTGTATAGCACAGTGGCCTGGCATCTACACAGTCTATGAATTGCTCTCTCTAATAAGTTCAACACCCACCTGGCATCCTACATCATCTTTACAATGTTATTGATTATATTCCCCAAACTGTATTTCATATCCCCATGACTATATTGTGCATACTAATTTGTACTTTCTAATCTCTTTACTTTCTCCCCTATCCTCACTCCCCTCCCATCTAGCAACCATCAGTTTTTTTCGCCCTCTATCTCTGAGTCTATTTCTGTTTTGTTTGCTCATATATTCTGTTCTTTATATACCACATATAAGTGAGATCATATGGTATTTGTCTTTCTCAGTCTGACTTATTTCACTTAGCATAATATTCTCTAGGTCCATCCATGTTGTTGTAAATGTTAAGATTCATTATTTATGGCCGAGTAATACTCCTTTGTATAAATGTACCACAGTTTCTTTATCGAGTCATCTATTGATGGGCGTTTCAGTTGTTTCCACATCTTGGCTATTGTGAATAGCGCTGCAATAAACATAAGGGTACATACTCGTATATTTTTTTCAAAATAGCATTTTGGATTTCTTTGGATAGATACACAGGAGTGGAATTGCTGGGTCATAAAGTAGTTCCATTTTTAATTTTTTGAGGTACCTCCATACTGTTTTCCATAGTGGCTGCACCAATTTTTTTTTAATTAAAAAAAATTTATTATTAGTTTCAGGTATACAAAACAATGCAATGGTTATCCTTTTCACCTCTCACAAAGTGACAACCCCCCTCCTCCCATCCATGCCCCTTACCCCTGATATCATACATGTCTATTATAATTCCATTGACTCCATTCTCACACTATACTCCACATCCCATGACTATATATATAATAAATTATAGTTGACATATAATATTATTATTCAATGGCAGCTTCAGATGTACAGTGCAGAGGTCAGGCCTCTACACCATCCATGAAATGGTCTTCCTAACAAGACATGAGTCCATCTGGCCTCCTAAAAAATATTTACAACATTATTGATTATATTCCTCAAACTGTCTTTTCTATCCCTGAGGCAATATTGTGGTTAGCAATTTATGTTGTCTCATCCCTTCCCCTTTTCCCTCATCCCCACCCCTGCCCAATCTAGCAATCATCAGTTTTTCCTCTGTGTCTCTGAGACTATTTCTGTTTACATTATTTGGTTATTCAATTCTTTAGATTCCACAAATAAGTGAGATCATATGGTATTTGTCTTTCTCTGACTGACTTATTTCGCTTAGCATAATGTTCTCTAGGCCCATCCATATTGTTGCAAATGGTACGATTTCCTTCTTCTTTATGGCTGAGTAATACTCCATTGTGTAAATGTACCACAGTTTCTTAATCCGGTCATCTACCGATGGGCATTTCGGTTGTTTCCAAGTCTTGGTTATTGTAAATAGCGCTGCAATGAACATAGGGGTATATATATTTTTTCAAATTAGTGTCTTGGGTTTTTCTGGATAAATACCTGAGTGGAATTATGGGTCATAAGGTAGTTCCATTTCAAATTTTTTGAGATACCTCCATCCTGATTTCCATAGTGGCTGTACCAATCTGCAATACCATCAACAGTGCAGCTTGGCTGCACCAATTTTTAATTCCACCAACAGTATGCAAGGGTTCCCTTTTCTCCACACCCTCTCCAGCACTTGTTGTTTGTTGATTTATTGATGCTAGTCATTCTGACCTGAGGGAGATGGTATCTCATTGTGGTTTTTATTTGCATCTCTCTAATGATTAGTGACATTGAGCGTTTTATCATAGGTCTGTTGGCCATCTGTATGTCCTCTTCAGAGAAATGTTTCTTCATGTCCTTTGCCCATTTTTTAATTGGGGTGTTTGTTTTTTTGGTTGAGTTGTATGAGTTTGTTATAAATTTTGGATATTAACTCCTTATCAGATGTATTATTGGCAAATATCTTCTCCCATTCAGTAGGATGTCTTTTTGTTTTATTAATAGTTTCCTTTGCTGTGAAAAAACTTTTTAGTTTGATGTAGTCCCACATGTTTACTTTTTCTTTTGCTTCCCTTACCTGAGGGAATACATCAGTAAAAATGTTACTAAAGATAATGTCTGCGAATTTACTTCCTATGATTTCTTCTAGGAGTCTTATGGTTTCAGGTCTTACATTTAAGCCTTGAATCCATTTTGAATTTATTCTTGTATATGGCATAAAAAGGTGTCCAGTTTCATTTTTATGCATGTATCTGTCCAGTTTTCCCAACATCATTTATTAAATAGACTGTCTTTACCCCAACGTAAATTCTTGCTTCCATTTTCATAGATTAAATGACCATATTGGCATGGATTTATTTCTGGGCTTTCTCTTCTGTTCCATTGACCTATGCTGTTTCTTTTTTTCTACAATGAAAATAATATTTCATTGGATTATTGTGAGCAATAAATGAATTAGCACATGCGAAGTGCTTAAAAGAGCAACAGGCACAAAATAAACATTGAATAAATGTTAATCCTTTTTATTCCTGCTACCTATATGATTTCCAGTGGGAGCTACCATCTTTATGTGGATCACGGTGTTTGATCTAGGCATGGCACTTGTACTAAGTGGGACCAATCAAGTGGGTGATACATGGAAGGATAAACTGACTAGAAGAGGTAAAGAGGAAGCATTCTTATGGTGCTGAAAATTTTGGTTCCAATTCTTTAGATTTATTGCATTATTTGTGTTACTGTGTCTTATTTCTTCTTTTTGTGGTTCTGTTAGGTGAGCCACATCTTCCTTTTGCCTATGCTACTCTAATAATTTAGAGTTTTTTCAAAGAGTTAAACCAAAGAGTCTTGAAGAATATAGTTATTTCCTGGATGTTAATGTAACAGAGCTTACACATTTACTGAAACATTTCTAACACAAGGATTAAGCAGTATACACACATACAACCAACATTTTAATCATTACCACAGCCCTATATAATAGGTCTTATTATCCCCATTTAATATATGAGGGTATATATGAGTATATATGACACAAAGAGGTTAAACTTTATTCCAAACCAGGTAGTCTGGCTCCAGAATATATAT
Organism: Hipposideros armiger; assembly: GCF_001890085.2. Classification (NCBI taxonomy): domain Eukaryota; kingdom Metazoa; phylum Chordata; class Mammalia; order Chiroptera; family Hipposideridae; genus Hipposideros; species Hipposideros armiger. The sequence goes on along the minus strand of NW_017731913.1, from coordinate 268,296 downwards.
TCTTAAATGTTATGTCAAGTTGACATGCCCCAGTCACTTGAACTGTACTTCAGTTTGCAATGTGAAAGAGAATTCAGATTCCTTTGATAGAATTTACACACTGAAGAAACGCTCTCCCTCTCTCTCTCCCTCTCCCTCTCCCTCTCTCTCTCTCTCTCTCTCTCTCTCTCTCTCTCTCTCTCTCTCTCACACACACACACACACACACACACATACATATACACTCACACATGCGCGTGCGCATGCATGCGCTGAATACAGATGAATAACTAAACAGCCTAATCTCGTAAAAGCATTCTTATATACAATAGTTTAATTAGAGTCTTTAAGACCAAAGTCTCTGGGCTTAAAAGGTTAGTATTTTAGATTGTCACCCCTTGCTCAACTCTTCCTTGAGGTGGCATTAGATTGTAAAAGGAAATTTTCCTCATGTGAGATTCTGTCTTAGAAGCGACTTCAGAAAGGAAGAAGTTTGGTGTGAGACTTCCTTTTTTGCCTGTGTGGGTGAGGGTAGGGGCAGAAATAGCAGCAACTTTCCCCTCAGACCAGTTTTGTGATGTGGTTTCAAAGCTGATTAGGGATTACTCTGATTTAGGATTTAACTTTCCTCTGCTTACATGAGGAAATACACTTCATATGCTAGGGGACATGATTTATGAGTGAAAATATAATATATTGTAAAATATTGTCATCTTTAATATGATCATTCCAGTTTTCTTTGGGCATGCTTTCGTCTGAAGTGTTTTGTTCATCTTTTAAATTTTCCAATTTTCTTTGTCAGTTTGTTTTAGTAATTTTTCTTGTAAGAAACACAGAGCTTTATTTTGTTTAAAATCCAAGGTTAGGCTTTTGCTTTTTAATTGGTGTGTTTAATTACCAAAGACTGTATGTGTGTATGTGCTCTCCATTATTGTTGCCTATGATTTGGTGAAATATTTTGATATGTAGCCTTAGATATTTTTAAGAGTATTTTGTTATATCTTTGACTCTTCATTTTTTCTTGCTTTTTCCTTGAGAACCTCTATATTTGTTGGACTAGCTCTCTTTTCTTAGTTTCTATATGTATCCTTTTGTAATTCATTTTAATAACTGTTCATTGCCTCTACTTTCTGAGAGGGTTTCCCAAAATTTCCTCCACGGACTCATTTGATAACCTGTGGTGACGCTGCTGCTTTCCTAGCAGGTCCTTTTGCACCTCAGGATGTAGTGTCCTAACCCCTTCAGTGCCCACTTGCCTGCTTGCACCTATCCCTGAAAAACCCTTTTGTGTTCCCAGCCCTTCAGCTCTGTTTGTTGAGCGCCACGGACTCTCAGCCACTGAGGCTCTTTTCAGCTTCAGTCGTTGGTATCTTTATCTTGGTAAGTGAATCATACTGCATCGGCAGTCCTTCATTATAAGTGAGGGATGTGAAAGCCACCCCTGATTCTCAGCCCATCTCAGCTCGTCCTCTACGTGCCCCTCCATCTGGACCTGCACTTACTGCCCTCCACGACCCCGAAGCCACAAAGCACACCCTGCGAGGTCCAACTGTGGCCTGTCTCCCTTTTTGGGAAACCCCACACTCCACCCACCCAGCCGAGGCCCTGGTCCTCGCTCCAGCCCACGGGTATCCCTCACGGTGTTCAAAAGAGAACTTTTCCTGATATAAGGTGGCGAGTGAAGAGGCAGCTTCCCGATAGCCGGGTGGGGCCAGCTGGGTGCGGTCAGGAAGACAAGCATGCCCTGCGGCTGTTCTTCACAGGAAGGGTTCCAGGAACAGCAGCCATGGTTTCCTGGGATGACCAAGACTCCTCGCTGCTTGCTGCTAGGATGAACAACAGGCCTCAGGCTAATGGAACAGCGCATTCTGGTTGCTGTGCCTTGGACTCTGGCTGACGGTGGATGTGGGCCCCCGTGGGCCAGCATCAAAATGCTGCAACACTGCTGTGGGGCCTCCTGACTCCTGAAAGGTGACAGACTTGCAGCCTGTGCATGCGCAGTTCACACCCCTGCACAGACTTTGGACCAGAGACCAGTCCCCCACACCTGCTGCAGCATTGACTGAGTGGGGTGACAAGGGAGGTGTCGACAAAGGATTGGGGTTTGCCTGCTAGGTGGCATGAGCCACACTCCTTTCTGCTGAGTCTGGGATGAGAGGCCTCCGGCACCTCGGGGCCCCAGGTGGTTCTCATCTGGAGCTGCTTTGTTGGCTCCCATTAACTCCCGAGATATCTCCAGATCTGGCTTCGTCTGGCAAGACCGGTTGCAGCGGCTTCCCCTCAGGCCTGATTTCCACCCTCTCTGAGCTGCTCCGGGAGCTCAGTTCATCCCAGTCCACCCTCTCCACGCCCCTCCATCTGGACATGCCTTACTTCTCCCCGTACACCTGAAGCCACAAAGCGCGCCCTGCGGGCTCCAAGACCGCCCTGTTTGCCTTCCTGGAAAACTCTGCATTCAACTCACTTGGACCAGGACCCAGCCGTGACTCCGCAGTCTTCCACCAAAAAAAGGTAAGTTACCAATGCTTCTGTCTGTGCTGCTATCAATAAATATTTTTGCTTACATTGTTTAACAATCCCTCATGCAACACATACTATGCAGCTCTCCTTTATCACATTGTATCTTGAGAGTTTTAGTTTTGTGTGACTTTACAAGTAAAGGATCTAATGTGGTGAGTGGCTGGGAAGAGGACAGGTTCTGGGTTGAATGGCTCATAATTTTCATGCGGTTGAACCAGGTCTTTTTTTTTTAATAGTAAAAGTATCCCCTGTGTCCCAGAATTAGTGGCACGTGGCTGGAGTAAATAAAAATATTTTCTCTAATGGTTTTTGGGCCTTCTATATTCTGGTGGGGTATGTGGCTTTTGGTTTCTAATCAGCGCCTACTGAATGTTACCATTAGTCAAAATATGGTTCTAGCGAAATATGGCATTTCTAAAGCTTTGATTTATAATGTCATTACCTGCTTTTATCTTTTCATGTATCTTTGTGGATTGTTAGTGCAATGCCTTACTTTCTAATCTGATGCCCTGTTAACCTGGGAGATTCGTCATCTCATCTTTATTCCCAGTCTGATTCTATGTGTATTTAGACTACTTTCTTTCTGATGGATATATAAGACCCCAAGTGTGAGAGAATGTGTTTGGAGAACAATAGGATATACGGAGTTAACAAATCTATTGCTCAGTCAATTTATCTAACAATCTTTCATTTAATATTAGAAGTTTCAATGGCCTTTTAAGTTGAGGGGAAACAGCATGTGCAAATGACAGGGAAACCAACCGTCACATCATGTTAGGAAAATGACTAGAAATTTGATGTTACTCTAAGCATGGAGAATGTACTACTGGCAGCTAAAATTTGCTAAGGCAGGATGAAACCAGACTTGCTAAGTTAGTGTTTGAACTTCACCTTCCTGGCAGCGTAGAAACAATGAAGATGATTAAGCACCAGAATGACTTAGGCGAGATTTGTATTCAGTGATTCAATAACTGAGGTAGCCGCTGGTAAGCTGGCAAGTAGAGGGCAGAGAAATCAGCTTGGGAACTATTATGATAACTTAGGTGAGAGTTTCTAAGAGCCCACATTAAGACACTGGTGGCATGGAGGTTGGAGAACAGGGAATGTGAGAGATTTGAGAAATACTCTGGTGATTGACTAGACCTAGATGATGGATTTGATGTGGTAGGGGAGAGAGAGAAAAAGAACAGTAGATGATTATACTGAGGTTACTGGATGCATGTTAATTTCTCACTGCATTGAGATGTGTAAGGAGCAGCAAGTATCTGGGGAATAGCCTTATGACATTTTACATTTGAGGTACCTGAGAGACAACCAGAGAGAAGGGGGTTAGCATTTATTAACCGCTAGCTAGGCACTCGCTGAGCACTGTGCTGGAAACTCTACACATGTCGTTTCTTTTTACCCTCCCAACAAGATCATAAAATTAGTAATTTTATTTTATAGATAAGGAAGCTTCTTGTGGTCCAGCTTAATTAATTAGCCAAATTCTTGGTCCAGATTTGAATCCAGTTCTGTCAGTGTCTATAATTTACATACTTCCAGCAATGAGAGGCTAAAGAGCATGGGGGTTGGGGGGGGAAGGCGGGATCTGACTTCAGGCAGCTCCTCAGGAAGCCAGGGGGATGGACTAGTATGAGGAGGTAAGAGGGCAGTCACTAGACAGACCCAGGAGCCAGGGTGCCTGGGTTCATATCCCTCCTTGCTGGTTTCCAGCTATGTGTCCTGGAACAAGATCCTTAAACATTCTGTGCCTTATTTTTCTCTTTAATAAAAAAAAGGAGAAAACAGTGGTACCTACCTTGTAAAGTTGATTTTTGACATTTAAATGAGTATGTGTATGTGCATATGTGTCGCGAATATCATGCATGTATATATGTATATATTATATATGTCATGCAAAAACAGTGTTTGGTATATGTCAAACCTTAAGTAAGTGTCTGCTATCACTACTGCTACTATTATTATTATTGCACATGTGCATTATTGACATGTGCCTTTGTGGTGAAATTGCTCCCTAGAGAGTTAGAGATTCATATGCAGAGGCCGGGAACAAAGGTTAGATTATACACTGTAATGTAGGCCATAATTAGAGGCACTGAACTAAAAGGGTACTATGTCCGTTTTGTTTTTAAAAATTATTTTGAGTATATAAAAATCTGAATTTCTGGAAGAGAACTTTCTTTGCTGAAATATCTTAGATTTCTAATATAATAATAATTCCTCCAAAGTATATAGTTCAGAAATCTTCACTTGTGCTTTTCTTTTAATATGTTAAAACCCCCTTTGGTGTCTTTGATAAATTAAGTTTATCTGGGTTTTTCTAGAAATGCTTTAGGGAACTTAGTGAGGAGGAGAGAAAAAAAGCAGTTTTCATATGTAAGCGTAAAGCACAAAGCAGTCTTTTTCAGAGTAATATAATAAGAGATTCGCTGAAGTCCTGATGGATTCAAGCTCAGTATTTCAGAAGAAAATTATAATAAAGGGGAAGTGTGAGTGCCATTGATATATGAAACTGGGATTTGCTTTCAAAATCATCTTATGTGGGGTTGGAACTGGTAACCTTCTTAATTGTTCCAGGAATTCTAAACCTCTGTCCAAGCTGTTATTATGGTAATCCTATAAACTCTTGATTTTGTTAACTTATTCATCGACTTCAAATATCTGTTGATCTCCTTTAGGATCCAGACATTGTGTAAAGCACTCAGATACATGGTTGACCAAGGGACAGTCCTCAATGACAATTCGCAGTCACTTGGGAGATACAGATATGAGATGGATTACTTAAACACATCGTATTATGGGATACAGCAGGTCTTCGAATAACATCGTTTTGTTCAGTGTCCTTTTCTTTGTAACATTGATGCAATGCCTTAGGAACTTATGTCTTGTTTCTATCAATTAGCCTATAGTAAAATTGGTTTTGTTATAGTTGTTTTGCTTAAAGTTGCAGAATCTATCCATGACTTGAGGAGGACTTATGGTACAAAGTAAGACCTGATGCTTTAAGGGTAACAAAGTTTTCCTGGAGGAAATGACACTTCAGTGGAATCTTTAAGGATATGTAGGGTTAACCAAGTAGACTGGGGGAGAGGACGGAATGATGTTCTAGTTAACCCTTGGGTACATTTGACAACTGAGACTCCTCATGCACTTGCTTTGCCTAAGTGCAAGATGAGGAGCCTAACTCATTATTCAATTTAAGACAATATTTAACATGTACATTCCTGTTCATTTTAGAGTAGTTTGTATCAGTTGCAACAAAAGAAACAATTACAGTATTTCAGTAAACCTTGTTTGCGATACACTGCCCCATAATGTCAAAAATAAGGAATATATTTTATGAAAGTGATAATGAACACTTTAATGAAGTGACTTTGGCAAAAAGAGAAAAAAACAAGGTGGCGATATCAAAAATATTATAAAACCAGCATGTGTGTTTGAGTATAATAAAGGTATGGGAGATGTTGATAAACAGGATCAAATGCTAGCGTGCTTCCATTATGAGAAAATGTGTAAAGGGATATAAGAAAAAAATTTTTTTTTATCTAATAGACATAGCCTTTTATAATGCAAATATTTTGTATTCTAAAATCAACTACACAACCAAAACAGGCATTTGAGTCCAAGCAACACCCTACAAAAAGGTGCTGTGTTTGTTATAAACATAAAATTAGGAAAGAGACTACCTGGCAGTGCAAACAATGCCAAGTGCCATTGCATTTACCTACTTGCTTTGAAAAATACCATATTTTTCATAACTATTAGTAATTTGCTTTTTGTTATACCTTGAATTTATTTGTTTTAGTTTTGTGGGGTTTTTTATTTATTTAGTTTTGTTTTGCAATTCTAATTACCTGAAGTCATCTCAATACTATGTATGTCGCTGATTTTTTAGAAATAAATGAATTTTTCCATAAAATCTACTGCTTTTACATATTGCTCCAAGTACCGAATAATTAAATCTGTTCCATATGCAAAATTTTTTTCAAATAAATTGGTACCCAAGGGATTAAGGGGAGGCAGCATGTTTAAAATCATCTGTGTGAGATATGGCCTGGCAAAGGCAGGAAACTCTCATTAGCTTTTCAGTGCTGCTCAAATGGAAAAAGCAAGACCTGGCTGCGTTCCTGGGGAGAAGGGGAGGGCCTCAGACCAGTAGCAGAGAAGATGGAGGTGACAAACATGGACACATTTTAGGACTATTTACTGTTTCAGTGAAAAAGACCAAAAAAAAAATTTTGAGAACCACATAAATGTATTTTTAATAAAATTTTGTTTGGCCCCAAATCATAAACCACATACAAGTGACAGATAAAGATCTGAACTTTTTGGAATATATACTGTTGTTAAAAATTAATAAGAAATACCCATGCAAAAGAGCATATTTTTCTTGCACCTGGCAGGATGGGGTCTTGTCCTTCTAAAGATGCAGACCCTGGGAGGAGGCGTCTTGGCTTGGCCCGAATCATCTCCCTCTTATCTGCCAGCAGCTACACTATGTCAGCTGGTTGAGATCATGACTTTCATCACAAGCTCCCAAACCCCTGGTAGAAAGCAGCAAAGAAATAATGGGAGACTACCTCTTAGCTTGTCTTGTTCTCTAAGCTGCGGGATATGTGTAGCATGATGTATAGAATGACTATACATTTAAATAATATCAATTGTGGGGTGTATTTACTGAGAAATATGTGTAGCGTGATGAACAGAGTAACTGTACATTAACCATAAAGACTGTTAACTATATCTCTAAACCTAGAAAGACTCCCTATATAAGGATAATAACATTCCTCTCCCAGGACCAGAGGTTTTCTTTTTTAGCAAACGTATCTGTATTAAAACAGGAAGGTAATGTCCTTCACAGGTTTCATTCATCTTACGAACTGATGTCAACTGACTTATGAAATTTCCAAAATAAATATTTGGTTCAGGCATTGTAGAGGTGTTTTTATGCTACCTCATCTGAGGCCTAGGCCAACTCACCCATTCATGTATATAACCCAGAAGGAAGGGACGTGTGGCCTGACTTTAAACCCAACACATGGTCCAGTTTACCCACTTCTCCTCTAAAAGGAATGTGCAGTTCCCTCCTCCTTCCTTGTTCTCTCAGTACTGAGGTGAATCTGTTCTTCTGTATAGGAGGCAGTTCCATGGAACGGGCAGTATACTGGATTCTCATGGCAAGGATCATTTTTCAGAACTTTATTTATATCTATTCAGTTTTCTTCTGTAAGACATTAGGTACACTTTAATAAAGGAGATAAATTAAGAAGGGCTATAAAAGGAAACAAAACACCATCTTCTATTTCATATATGGTGTAAGTTTTCAATATTTCTTGTTTCCAGTAGGGGATTAAGTCCCCAGATCCTATTAGAGAATATAGATTGGGTCTGTAAACTGAAAGATCTCTGGAAATAAGTTTGTTTGTTGTTTGAGAGTTTAGTTTAGTTCTGAATTTTCTAAACTAGCATCAATTCTAATCTTATTCTTAGCAACAACCAGAAACAAGCATGTATTTGAAGTCTTATTTTCTTGTCATACTTTACATAGGCTTGATCGAAGTGGTCAAAATCCTATATGAAGAAATAGGATTTGTAAGTGAAAAAAAAAAGCCTCAAAAAACAAAACAGACATCCTTAGCACCCGTTTTTCAGCCACATGCTGCTTAAAAATTCAGGAGAGTATCTTCAGAATACTTTTATATGTTGCTGAAAAAAGGTATTGCAGCTAATATAGCTACAAAAGAGAAACAGTTATTCTTAGATGTCATCTATTTGCTGGACCTGAACTGGGTAAGGATTCATATTTGATTCATTCAATTACTGTTCCCAGCAGTTTTCTCACTAGCATATTGCTTTTTTGGCTGCTCAAGAAAGCTAAAATAAGATTGGGTTGTATACAAGCAAGACCTCAAATAAAGAAAGCGAGGGTTATTGTTTTTAAAAACTACTGACAGTCCATTTTATACTGTGTGCTGTTTGAATGAATTGAAATATAATGTGTTTTCTTTTAACCTCAGAAAACAAAGCTTATAGAAATAGTCATAAAGTGGACATTAAATCTAAAACATGTCCCCAATCTTATTTTTGTATATTTCAGAACACAGCATTCTGGTTTTATGATAATTTATATATTCTGTATTGTGTGGTGTAGAAAAAAATGCATAAATTAAAAACTAATAAAGTTAGGTAAACATATTTTCCATCAGTATTACTCCCATTTTCTCTTTATAAATCAAATGTTTGTAAAGATGACCCAGGCATCAAAGCTATTTTACTGTACTTGAAATAGTGTGCTGTGTTACTAGAAATTTATCTCCTAAAGGGATCTTGTTTATTAATTTTTATAGTAAGCCTTATCTTGTACAGTTCTAATGATGTAGTAAGTTCTCAGTACATTTGCATTGAACTGGACAAATTTGAAAACTTTCTGACTTTAGACATCTAGTCGTATGTTAAATGTAAAATTAGTACTATAGTAAAATTTTCTTGAACATTATTTGCAAATTAAAAAATTACCTATTAGGTAATGACTGTAGCTTCATTAAAGTCACACAGACAAGTAATTATTTGGCACAGTTTCTCCTAATGTACTGAAATATTTATTTCAAAAAATTGTTTACCTGTGACCCTAAAATTGTAATTAGAATATTTGTCCCGAAGCGAGCTTCACTGATAGCCAGTGTTATAGTTGATTAATTGAATCACATTGGAGTTACCATATTTCCCCATGTATAAGACGCTCCCATATATAAGATGCACCTGAATTTTGGGGCCTGAAATTTGAAAAAAAGTGTATTACATAAAGTTATTGAACTCAAGTTTCATTCATCATAAAATTCATACAACTTCTTAGCACTGTCAAAACTCCCAACCATTAGCTTGTCCCCATCTGTATTTGATGACAAATCACTGTCTTCATATATTGCCTTGTCCTCAGCAGGAAATGCAAGTAAAAAAATCTACAACCACTGTATAAGATGCACCCAGTTTTTAGATCCCCAATTTTTTGAAAACGGATGCGTCTTATACATGGGGAAATATGGTATTGCTCCTGTCTCTTATTTTCAAAACTGTGCCAACATATAGAGAAATTATATGTGATGAGAAAATACCTCCTATGAGTCACTACCTATTATATTCTCTTGTAGTGAGTTTTGGAATTTCATAATTTTAATGATCAGCTTTTAGAAGGGTATTTCCTCAAAGGGTCATTAGTAATATATAAAAATTCTACCACCTTTGACAAATGAGTTTAAAAAATAAATAGAAGTAAAATGTGGTATTATTTACAGATTTTTTTTTCTGTTGTGATTTTCATTGGGGTGCCTCTTTTCTAACTCAGTAATACAGAGTTCCTTAGTATGTAAAGTATATACAGAGGGTGCCAAAAAAATGTATACACATTTTAAGAAAGGAAAACTCTGTTAAAATTGTAATACTCAATATATACTGATAACAAAAGATGAATACAAGTCATATTTGACTTCTGCAATTACAAGAGGTGCTCAAAGTGGTTACCATCAGCATCCAGACGCTTCTGATTACGGTGAACTACTGCTTGAACAATGTTGACCAAAGTGTCCACTTGTATACATTTTTTTGGCACCCCTGGTAGATATAAACCTTGTTTGTGTTTAACTTATTGTATCTTCTGATGAATATCAGATAGAATTACATCTATTAAAACATAACATTACAACAAAACTAGATTTATTAAAAGCCCTTACTAATCTCAGATGGACTATGAAGTGAATAATTAACCTTTCCTCCTCAACAACCATTTTATCAAGGTGTTTATCTGAGTGGGGGATTAGGTAGAAAAGATTGATACATGACCCATTATATTTTCCCCAGCAAGTTCTCAGGACAGTTGCCTGTTGACCTTCTGATAGTACCCAGCGCCAGCCCTGATGGAGTCCACTGCTCTTTAAGGTGCTGCTGCTTTGCTTTGTGGCCCCAAATCAACCAACCCATCATTGATTATTTTGACTCATAATTTCCCAGCATTCCCCAGTGTATTACATTAACTCATTAGAATAGAAGAAAACAGATTTCATTTATCTGAAAGGGCTAATGAGACGCCATAGGAAGCCACTACAGGCATGCCTCGTTTTGTTGAACTTTTCTTTATTATGCTTCACAGATGTTGTGTTTTTTACAAATGGAAGGCAAGACCCTCCACCAGCAAAAAGATTATGATTAGCTTTATTACGATACTTGCTTTATTACAGTGGTCTGGAACTGAAACTGTATTATCTCTGAGGTATGCCTGTACAGTGCCCAAAGTAAGCCAGCTTTAGGAGACTTGAGAATTGCTTCAACCCTTTAAGATCATTGCCCTAGAATTTGATGTAACGTATTAAATAACAATTTAAAGTCTTGATTAATTCTATAGTTTTCCAGGGACACCTAACACACTCATAGAGGGACATAACTCTATATTAATAATCATAGTGACTCTATGTGATGTTACAAGACAAGCATGATTGCAAATATTTGATCCTTATAAATATTTTCTAATGTGTTCTAAAATAATAATGTTAAATAAGATTCTGAGGTCAAATAATTTTGTTGTTGGTGGCGGTTTGAATATTTTATTAAACAGCTGAAAGCTTTATTATGCTCATATATATTTTGGTTCTCCAAGCCTTATTTGGCCATAGAGCTTTACTTAAAGTCATTCACTGACTTGGGAAATTCATCTATAAATATTCTTTTTTACTTTTGACATAAGAAATAAGGTGGCTGTATACATAGCCCACTTTCTTCACTACAGATTTCCAAGGCATTGAAAATAAAGAATTCATGATCCCACATATTGACTGAGGCAAAGTTTGTGCATCTGCGGTTTAAGCACTACAAACCAGTGTGAGCCATGGATTTTTCATATTAAAGAGTGTTCTTGTAATGAACTGTACAGTAGAAAATATTGCTACAAAGCTGTCTTTGTAATTCTCTTACAGCTTTGGCTTTATTCTTTCCATAAGGCCAAACATTCAACTTCAGTTTTGGAAAATGTCCTCATTATGCTAGGGTATAACTGTTCTTCCAGTAACACAAAGAGACAATAAACATTTCCGAGGATCAAGACAACTATTGTATAGCATTATGCCAGCTCAGCCGAGGTCATCTGAAGTTGATAAAATAGCTTCTGTAAGGAACGGAGACCTCTGACTTAAACAGTGAAAACAGCTATGTCTCCAGAGAATTGACCTACTCAGTAAAGTTGTTTTAAAATAAAAAGCATATTTTCTGCTTGGAATGATCTTTTCTGCCAAATGGTGCCTTAAAATTTTAAATGAGCTTAGACCAGAAACCTTACAAAACAAATGAATTTGTGAGACTCTTGACTCACTGGCTTAGAGATCACCTTTGCAGAAACTGCTGGAAAAGCACATTTGCTGCATCTGCAGCAAGGACAGGCTGACTCTCTGCCAGATTGCAAGTGAACCTTCTTTTTTTCCACCTCCCAGAGAGCCTGCCTCCTCCTTTCCTAGAACATTGTCCTAAAACCCCCACTAATGGTAGCATTTAGACACATTATCAGGCAAGGATGGAGATACTTGGGAGCTGAAAGCCTGACCAGTGTTCCGAATATCACATTGCATAAGTCAACACCTTTTCATCCCATCATAAGATGGGCTTGAATGAGGGGCTGTCTAGCCCACTTTAAATGGAAGGCTGAACTACTGCCTACAAGTACCATGTTAGCAGTAGTCTTAATATTCAAATAACCCTTATGCTAATGATAGCTAATTCACTTTATTAGATTAAAGCACTAATGAAACTATTTAAGGTGTTTCACATGCATTGTTAGTCATATAAACCCAGGTGAAGTGAAGGTGAATGGTGAAAGGAGGTAAGACCCAAGCAATGCAAAGGTAACTTTATGATAGAAAAAAGTCCAGCAGAAAAAGCAACTGTACTTCCCAATAATCTCCCCCTCGTGTCTTTGACACCCATTTATGTCACTTGTACTCATAGGGGCTCTGGACTCCTCTGTACTGTTTCTCTCTGCTTCACATAAACCAACGTGAATTTCAGAGGAACTCTGAAGGTGGTAAGGTGACCTACAGTCCCAGTTTGCCCAGGATTGAGGGATTTCCTGGGATGCAGGAAACCTGGTGCTAAACTTGGACAGTCTGGAGCAAGTTGGATGGTTGGCCACCCTAGTAAGTAAGCAGCTAAATGTTCTTAGGGCCACCTCCCTCTCCCTCCAGCTTAGCACTCTGGTGGCTGCGGTAGCTCAGTGGAATGGAGAGAACATGGCTTTTAAAGCCAAAAGGTCATCACTTAACCTTGTTTATGACTAGCCAAGATGGTAAAGCTTTTTGACCCTCAATTATTACATTTATAAAACAAGGAAGATGTGTTTCACGGGATTAGAGTCAACACTTGGAAAAAACTGGATACAAAAAAAAAAAAAAAGCACGAAAGAAACAAAGAAAGGTCAGCTTCCTGTCATTTTCACTGGCGTTTTGGTGCTTGAAGCTGTAAGACATTACTGTTTACAAAAGACACGGAATGTCCAAATTTCCACTGTATCACTGACCTTCCCTGACCTATAAATTTGGGAATGAGAAATGGAGTCATGTATTTAGGGGTTATTTTACACTCCTTGAATATATATGAGCAGTGACCTTTGAGATGTTACATTACATTAAGTGAACACTTGTTTTTCCAACAATGCTGTCTGCATAGAATCAGATAACTTTGGTTTGATTAGTTCTGTAGGAAAAAGTCAACCACTGCTTAAATTGACTTACTGTTTTCCTGATTTAACTTGTAATTTTCATCAAAGTGGTAGATCTGGTAACTCTATGAATTATAGAGCAGCTCTGGGTTAGGTATGGCACATTTCATCAAAGACATGCCATTTTATCTTACTTCCATCCTCCCCTACTTTCCAGGAGTGGACTAGACTCACTTGGTCTAAAAATATAGCACCTTTCTGATATGGCAAACAGAAACACATCTGCTCTGTGACTCTTGATATTTGGTCACATATTTATGTCTCTGAAATTTGTGGATCTCCCTCAAACTTTTTGTTGATCAGGACTTTAAGGCAACTTTTACACATAATCAAAAATCTTAAACTAAGAAGAAAAAATAGAATTTAAGCTTATATCACTAAAAATCAATGGACTTTGTTATTCTTTAAGCAACTTTCTTTTTTCTTTTTAGTGGTATTTATATATTTACTTTTAAAAAGTCAACAGAAATCTTATTCTGCAAAGGCTAGAGCAGGAAAAACTTTGTATAAATCTGTGTAGTGTGAGGAGCCATTCTGGGCATCCCTCTTGTGCTTTGCTGACTACATCTCCCTGTGTCCCAACCACTCTAAAACTCTGTTCTCATGCTTATCACTGTCTCTCTGCTTTTACACATGCTGTCCTTTTTTCCTGCAGTGCTCACACTGTACTGTCTTAATTACTTGGCACATGTCCATTCGTTGGTCAATACCTAGCTCAAATGATCTCCCATATAAAGCTTTCTCCATGAAAATGTAATGTAGTGAATTTCTCTTCACATACCTACCTCCTCTAAACTGTGATCTCTAACTATAGCCTCATTCATTTCTTGTACCCCAGCTCCCAGTGTGAGTTCTGGCAATGCATTATAAAAGTGAAATAAAACTTCGTTGAAAGAATGAGAAAGTGGAAGAAAAACTTGAGTGTTAGGTTTAGTTCTGCCATTAACTTGCTGTATAAACTCCAGCAAGTCATTAGCTTATCTAAATCTCAGATTCCTTACCTATAGCAATAATATGGAGATATTGGAGTATATTATTCTTTTGGCATATTATGTCATTGGTCCCAGTCAGTAATGCCTCTTCTCTGCCCAGAAGTGCCAGGTAATTCCCATTGCTTCCATGGGTGAGGCACACTTCCCACTCATGCTCAGAATGCCAGTGGAAGGAACAATGTTTCAGTGTTGAGCACACGCCTTATCAGGCATTCTAAGTTTCCAGCAATGCTCCTGGTCCATTCTACTGTCTCAAGAATGGAATGTTCCCAATCCGTGCAGCTGCTTGTCTGGATCCTGGCACAAAAGCCGCATGGAGCAGAGTGAGAACCCGAATTAGAGCCACAGCTGTCCTGCAGCCTCCATGTGTTACGAATGAGTACTATGAATGAGCAAAACCATTTGGCTGATTTACTCCTTATGTTTTACTTTTTACTCTATTTTTTCTAATATTACAATTCACTAAAATCTTTCTATACTAGTTATTACTGCTTGGGTATTTTAAATACATTTAGACAAGATGAACTGAGGACCTGTGGAAGGCAACCTCAATCCATAAAGTATGTCTCCTAACCAGTTTGTCACCGAATTTTTAGGATGGCCTGAGCCACCCACCTGCATGCCCTTGACGAGCAGTGGAAAGTCCTCATAGGTTTTCTAGCACAACTTTGGTACAGGCCTGTTATGGGAGGCAGGCTCTAAATTAATTAATCTCCAGTCATCCCTACCTCCGGCGATCCATGGCAAGGAATTGAGGCTGTCAGTCCAGCAAGCTACAGGGAATGAAGTCTTATCACAACCTCATAATCTAGAAGCTGGTACCGCCCAGCCAGGCTTTCAGATGAGGTGGCTGCCGTGGCTCCCACCTTGCTGGTAGCTGTGTGAGAGACAGACCCAGTGAAGCTGTGCCCGGGTTTCTGACCCCCAGATGCTATAAGATAATAAACGTGTGTTGTTTTAATCCTCTCAATTTGTGCTGATTTTTTTCACAGAAATATATGACTCTTGTAACTCTGATTTATTTATTCAGCCATCTGTTTGTTCCACAAATGTTGATGGAGTATTTATTATATGCTAGGAATCATGTTGGCACTGAGGACATAACAGTGAACAAAGTAGACATGGTTGTCTTTTGGGAGCTTATTGTTTAGTGAGGAAGACACATCATCAAATAAAAGGTGATAAAAGGTTACAGAACAGGAATCATGGGACACTATAGGTCTTTATAGTAGAAAAACCTGACTAGTCATGTTGACATTGGGAGAGTTTATCTGAAAATGTGACTTTTCATTTGCAGTCTGAAGAATAAGAAATGTATTAGATGAGGGGAATGCTTCAGGGAAAGGGAAGGTATGTTTGATGACCTAGAGATGAGACAGAATTTGAGGAAAGGGTAGAAATTCTCTGCCTTTATATGGGAGAGAGTTTAAATAGGTTGAGGTCAGCTCATGAGGGCCTGGTAAGCAGTTTTTCAAAATCAGGACTTTATTCTGAAGGAAATGGGGCATCATTGACTGCTGTTAACAGATACAGAACATGATCACACTTGGTACTTGGAAAGAGCATTTTGATTGCACTGTGAAGAATGGTTTATGTATTGGTCAGAGTACACCTGAGGAGGCAGAGCTATGATTTTAGGGCATTAAAGTTTCACTATAGGAAATGAGCCTTTCACAAAGGTAGGAGAACCAGGGAAGAAAAGATCTGGTCAAGGGAGATTTGCATAGAAATCTGAGAAGCCAAGCATACCAGCTGCCAGAAGGATTTGTGCATGGAAAGGTCTGTGGAAAGCAGTTGCTGCTTGTGGCTACTTCCTCTGGGGTCCGTAGGTAAGAATCTGATGGGCCTGGAGTTGGGAAGATAAGCTGGACATTCTACTCTATTCTACTTTGTCTTTTGTCCTTAGCACTCATCACTTGCTAACCTGTTATATAATGTCTTTTTTTTATGATGTTCATTGTCTCCCATTTAGAAATATAAGCTGCATGAGTGTAGGGATATTTGACTGTTTTGCTTATCCATGTCTTCTTAGTAGCCTAGATATAGCCTAAGACAGTGCCTGGATCATAAAAGAAACATAACAAATAGTAAAATTATATAATTTAAGTTTTAAAGTGTATGTGGGGGTTTTGTAGGTGATAATTCTCCAAATTCATTAATTATCTTAATTATCTCTAGTCTACTTATGTTAAGATGATAAAAAACCTTATCTTAAACGTAATTACACATATGTAAATGTTCATAAATCAGGTTTGAAAGCATTTTTACTACTTACTTTACCTGTCTTACTATGCAGTTGCAAATCAACTTAATTTGTGAAAAAAATTTTTTTCACTTCAAAAATTCAGGTGATGATGATTGCATGTATTGAAATGAGGAAATTATGCTCCTGTGTTAATAGTCACCTGAGAATACAGATCACTTCTCTTTTGCTGTAATACTTATCTTTAGTTCATAACTGATCAATTTATTTTGGATGATTCGCTTTCTAAAATATGAAATACCCCTATGGATCTGCATTTTCATATTATTAGATTGTTTCAGCAATGGTAATTTTCCTAATCTGTAATTCTCGTAAAGTTTTTATGCTTGTTTGGCATATTGGGACCTAGATCAGAAAGTAGAAGATTTCTGTTTCCATTAGAGATAATGTCTTGTTAAGATAGAATCCATTTCAACAACTTGTGCTCCTGAGAAAAAAGCCCCTTTGAAGTTTCTTGAATAACTTGCCATTGCATTTCTCATTATTGGCACTCAACAATTTCTTCTGCCTTGGAAATCTCTTACATATTAATGTTGCAAAGATATGCCTGGTTTTGATTCATAGATTCAGGTTTGGTGGTTCACTCCTTGCCCTGCTGGGAAACCCAGTGAAAAAGTTTTTTTTTTTGAGCATGAGCTTGTTTTCATACATCCGTGGTGACTACCTGGGGATGTGTTAGTGAAAGTTCTTCTGGAAATGAATGCAGGCATCATGGGATGCTCGTGAGGTATCACATTAAGAATGTGGATTCTATTTACATTTTATATCTTTTTTGTTTTGCTGTTTCTCCTTTACCTCCTACCTCCATTCTACTTCAGCTAGTCCTGTACCACAACTCAGAGCATTAGGCTGGCACTGTAGGAAGAGACTTTGAGATAAGACCAAAATTTGGGTCAAATTACATCTCTCCCAGCTTAGCTATTCACAAACCCCATGGCTTTGGGCGCTTTACTTAGTTTTGTTGACCTTTAGTTTTCTCATCTGTAATAGAGATAATTTCTGTATCTAAGTGATATAGGAGAATATAAATTGTGTGTGTGTGTGTGTGTGTGTGTGTGTGAGAGAGAGAGTGTGTGTATGTGCGGGTGCTCATGAGTGGGCACCTACACTGTCTGGCACACTTGTAGGTACCCAAAAGATCATTAAGATAGGATTGAAAATTAAAATAGTATAAAAATTTGCATGTACACTAAAGCCAGCTTATTTACTAACTGTAGAAAACAAATCCATGAAGGATGGAATTTAGAGGTGTGAGTAATATGATCCCAAATGATCAAGAGTCATTTCCTAAATTAACCCTGCCTTAGTAGCTCTTTTTCTCTTTCTCTTTTTATCGTAATTTTAAGGAAGAAACTCTGGTTGGATTATGTGGTATACTTAAGTACACTAAACGTCAACTTGTTTTATTTTTAAACAGCTGTGTGGTGCAATCTTAATGTCCCCCCATTTTGCTTTTAAAATAAAAAAGAAAGACATGGTTACCCTCCTCCTTACGCTTAGATACTAATCATTTAATCATCATTTACAGTGAGCCCAGAATTGATGACGCACAAAAAGTTGCCACTGACTTCCTATTGGATAGACAACTTTATATGCTGAGGGAGAACTGAGAAGATGGATGAACTCGGATGTCTAGATTATAGAACTGATGCAGTCTGTCATATACATTTGATGTTGCCACATTCTCATTTTAAAAAACATGCCTTCTTCTTTGTCCCCTTCACAGCCCAGTTTCCCAAAAGTGCATGCAAATTTTAAATGATATGGTATGACTCATTACTAACATACCTATGTGCACAAAAGACGAGGTAATGCAAACCACTACAAATGAAATAATCAAGAATTGCTTTAATACAAGGGTGGTAGGTAGAGTGAGTTGGATATTCTTCTATTGCTAAGAGAATAGATCTTAAAAGTTCTCATCACAAGAAAATTTAACTGTGTGAAGTGGTGAATGTTAACTAAACTTGTGGAAGTCATTTTGCAATGTACACATATATCAAATCACTATGTTGTATACCTTAAACTGATATAGTGTTGTATGTCAGTTATATCTCAATAAAACTGGAAAAAGCTTCTTATGCTATAGTCAAGTGTCAGTACCACATATGCAGTATACATAAATGCCCACCACACTTTGTCAGAATCTATCTTGAGTTATAGCAGTCTTGAATTATGCAAGTTTTCAAGGAAGTTTTCTTCCCATGAGGAACTGTGCTCTCCTCTTTGTCCCTATGTCTTCACCATCCCTCATCACATTCTCCCCACATCACATCACTGAACCAGCTCTTTCTAAGAATTCTATTCCATTAAATCCAATGGACATTTGACATTGTTAAATGTCCTTTTCTTCCTGGGCCTGGCGTTCTTCCTATCTCTTTGGCTGTTTTCTGTCTTTTTTTCAAGCCCATCTTCCTCTAGTCAGCACAGTTCTTCTAGGCTCCATCCTAGTCTGTCTTCTCTTTTCACATTAATCCTTTCCTTGGGTAATCTCATTTATGTGTATGACTTTAGTTATGACAGGTGGACAGAAAAGTTACAAATATGAATCTCCTATTCCTCTGCTTCTAATTTTTGCTGATGAATTTGCCCACTTCTTTTCAATTCCAGACCCACTGTAGTTATCCAAGGTCCCATGAACTCTCACATGGATCATGTAGTTGGTTTTGGATTGCTCTCCTACACTTTCCAATTCAAAACATGGAAGCCAGAGTCATGTTTTTGAGCTGCTAATCAGATTTCTTCTCACCCCTGTCCTATAAAATCACTTTTTTTTTAGCTTTCCATAGCTGTTAGAATGAAAAACAGAATACTTAATACTCTTTACACAGCCTTGCATGATGTCATCTGAGTATTTCTTCAGACCATATTGGTACCAGATTTCCTCCCATTGTATTTGGAACAGCTATGCCAGCCTTAAAAAAAATTGTTTATAAGGAACCCATACAACTCATCAACAAAAAAGCAAGCAATCCAATTAAAAAATGAGCAGAGGACCTGAATAGACATTTCTCCAAAGAGGACACACAGATGGCCAATAGACATGAAAAAATGCTTAACATCACTAATCATCAGAGAAATGCAAATAAAAACCACAATGAAATATCACCTCACACCAGTTAGAATG
Source organism: Hipposideros armiger (assembly GCF_001890085.2). Lineage (NCBI taxonomy): Eukaryota > Metazoa > Chordata > Mammalia > Chiroptera > Hipposideridae > Hipposideros > Hipposideros armiger. The sequence continues at coordinate 248,659 of NW_017731913.1, read as the reverse complement.
GCTGTCATCAACAAGACCATATAATAACAAGTGTTGAAGAGGCTGTGGAGAAAAAGGAATCCTCATGCCCTGTTGGTGGGAATGAAAATTGGTGCAGTTGCTATGGAAGGCAGTGTGGAGATTCCTCAAAAAATTAAAAAAGAATTACCATATGACCCAGCAATCCCTGTCTTGGGTATCTACCCACAAAATCTGAAAACATTTACCTGTAAAGATATATGTGCTCCGATGTTCATTGCAGCTTTATTTATGGTGGCCAAGACATGGAAATAACCTTCAATAGATGATTGGATAAAGAAATTGTGGTATAGATACACAATGGAATACTATTCTGCCATAAGAAAAGATGAAATAGTGCCATTTGCAACAGCATAGATGGATCTTGAGATTATAGTGCTAAGCGAAATGTCAGACAGAAAAAGTTGAGAACCATATGATTTCACTGAAATGTGGGCTATAAAACTAAAAACAAAAGAACAAGACAAACAAATGAAGAAACAAAACTCATAGCACAGACAATAGTTTAGTGGTTACCAGAGGGTAAGGGGGTATGGGGGTGTAGATGAGGGTAAAGAGGTCAAATATATGCTGATGGAAGGAGGACTGACTCTGGGTGGTGAGCACACAATGTGATATAGAGATGATGTATGACAGAATTATACACCTGAAACCTATGTAACTTTGCTAACAATTATCACCCCAATAAACTTTAGTTAAAAAAATTGTTTTTTCAAGTGCAGATTTTCTCTTTCCATAGGCTGTTTCTTCCATCTGGGGTACTTCCTTGCCTTGCCTTACCCTGCCTTAGCCTGGCTAATGTCTTTCTTCAGTTCTTTAGAGAAGTAGTCCCTGACCTCCTTGGCCTGATCAGTTGTCACTGTTGGAAGTTTTTGTAGTACCATGTGCATCTCTGCCACAGCATTGATGGCTGTTGTAAACCAATAACTATGCAATTAGTTTCTCTCTGGTAGTTGGGAAGTTCCAGAGGAACAGGAACCGTGTTTGTTTTTTCATTCACTGGTTAACTTCAGCACCTAGCACAGTGTCGAGCACAAAGTAGACAGCAAAATATGCTTTTAAATGAGTGACCGAATTCATTGTGACCACATTTCAGATTCTACTCCTCAATTTCTAGAAGAGTTAGTATGAACTCTAAGACTCCCTTTATGTCCAAAAGTACATTAAAGAATAGAAGTATTGAAAGAAAGTGTTAAAAGGAAAACAATGACTGGGCTAGATGTTAAGTGATACAAATTTGGACATTGAATCTTCAATTCAATACTTGTGCCACTTTTTAAGTAAGACTCTGCCTTAATGTCATCTTTAAAATGGAAATAATAATAATAATAATAATAATAATAGCCTTTATGAAGAATTTACTTTATGTGCCATATGCCTGATTAAATGATGTAAAGGTATCATCTCAATTGGTCCTCACGATTCTTATGAGATACATATTAATATAAAAATAAAAACTATGGCCACTATGCTGTGTGTCTGAAACTAGTATAGAGTAATACTAAATGTCAACTATAATTAAAAATAAATATATATAGCCATGGGATGTATATATAGTCACAGGATGTAATGTACATAGGGAATATAGTCAGTGGTGTTCTAATAGCTATGTACAGGGTGAGGTGGGCACTAGACTTGGTGGGGTTATCACTTTGTGAGGGGTGTAAATATCTAATCATTATGTTGTTTTGTACATCTGAAACTAAATAAAAAATAATAAAATACAATAAAAGGCAGGGGAGGAGCTGCACCCACCCCCCAAAAAAGAAACCCACTATAGCATCTAATATTCATACAGTGCTATGTGCTCAGCACTCTTTTAAGTATGTTGCATATATTATTTTATTCAATCTTAACAATGTTAGGAGGATCAGATGAAATATTCATGAGAAGAAACTGTATAGAAACACTGTACATCAGGATACAGGTGTCAGATAAATAATTATGTCTGTAAAATCTAATTACAAAGTACATTACTATACAAAATACAGATTAGTTATGCTATTTTGTGGCCAGTATTGTAGTGTTTGCTTCTTTTGATTTAAGTATACAGAATTTGTTCTGAATTCTTAAAAGTTTCTTGGCCAGGACTATTTTTCTTTCATGCCTTCTTTTAGAATAATCCACTGCTACTCAATTTTCACTTGTGAGAATTTTGGCATATTTGACATTGCATATTTAGTATTCACTACTCTTTACTGCTGCATACATGGCTAGAGGAAACTACTGTTTTACATTCTTATTGTGTGAGAGAACTGCAGAGTTTTGACAAATTATTTTTATATACTTGATATCTATAAAATTGTATTTTAAATATGTTCAAAGTCTTAAAAATCAGAGTTATTGGCATATCATAAATAGGTTTGTCTTATATATATTCTTGAAGTATTTCATTAAAAACAATTCATTTCATAAAACTGACTGTAAAAGAGACTGATGACCTATGGTCATTTTGTGTGTGTGTGTGCCCTAAGATAGCTATATTTTTAAAATGCACTAATTCAGAAAGAGCCCAAGTCAAAATGCTCTGCCTTTAAGAGGGAGCTGGAGTTTGGGGCCTCTAGCTTCCGTATGGACCAGTTAACTTTTTACTCCAGTATTCTCATTTATGGCTGAACGTTAGAATCACCTGGGCAGCTTTTAAAAATCCCGAAGCCCAGGCCCCAAACCAGACTAATTACATCAGAATCTCTGGGGGTGGCAGCAGGGTTTGTTGAAGCTCCCCAGTTGATGACATTGGGCAGCCGAGGTGGGAAAACTGCTGCTCTTTTCCAAGGTTGTGTCCTGAACCTTTTACTCTGACCAGCATGTCAAAAAAGTTTTCAGTCTTTGAAAAAGAAATTGGGAAAGAGAATGCAGTTAGATTGCTGTGTGTTTCAATCACATTAAAAAACATTTAAAGTGTATGTGTTTCTGAGAGAAGGTTTTTAACTTGGGTATTCTCTGTTGTGTGACACCATCTTTGTTGAGTTGAAACCAGAGGCCAAATGAGTCTGGGGCTTGTGCTGCCTGCTCCCCTCAGCCAATAGACTAACACAGGAGTTGAATCATAGAGTAAACGTTTATTACCAGAGCACCATGGTCTGAGAAGGCAGTGGGTTAACACCTCCCAAAACTGCCTTCCCTATGGTCATTTTTTTTTAAAGATTTTTTATTTTATTTTATTTTATTGGGGAATTGAGGGATGGGAACAGCGCTGGGGAATTGGGGGAAGGGGAACAGACAAGTTGTTGTCGTTTTGTTCTTCAGTCTAGTTGTGGAGGATGTTGCTTCACTGGCCCAAGTTGGCACCATCATTGCGCTCTTCCCGGGTGAGGCAGCTCAGTCGCCGGCTTCTGGACGGCCGCTCACTGCGGCTGCTGGCCGCTCACGCTGGCTGCTGGCTACACACCGTAGCCCATGGCAACCCACTGCCACAGGGGCTGCAGCCTACGCCGTCGCTGGCACCTATGGTCATTTTTAACTATTGCAGAAAATAATTGAAAAAGTGGCATCTTTTCTTAGACTGCATAGATTACTACATTTAAGTTGGAATATATTTTCCTATTATGAACTAAATAACAATGTGTATAAAACCTTATGGGAACTAAGAATGGAGGAAAAGTATTAAAATGGTAAATTATTTATTGCATAAAGGCTGCTTTTCTATTTTTCTTTAACTTGGAGGTGTAAAATATAGAGCTTTCTTCAAGGCACAGGTTCTTTATTTACCATATTTGTGTTGGTCAGTCAACCCATTGGTTAACTCCAAATATTTCTGCACTCTTGTCTGTTAAAATTTATTTTCCTTGTACATCTATTCCCAAATAGCCAGCTGCAGTAATAGTAGTGTGTAAAATTATACTGAGTTTACTTCCCAAGTAAGGACAATCCAGGAACAGAGAGACCTAGGTTTTAGTTCAGTTGTGTGCATAATTGGTCATTTTATATTTTATCATGTGTGAAGCAAGGAATTTGTACTAGAAGTTTTCCAATTCATTTGTTTAAACAAACAAGTAATTAGTGAGTGTTATGTTGTGCCAGGCACTAATCTAGATGTTGGGGAAAGACAAAATTCCTCATGAGGCTTACATTCTAATGGGAAGACAGATGATGATGATGATGACGACAACGACGACAGAGTGTTATATTGGGTTGTCGGAGAAGTCATGATGCTTATTTGCAACAAAAAACAGAAAAGTATGTCATGACTTTTCCGACAACCCAATAGAATGGCATTCTGTTATTCCCTGTCTCTTATAGAAATATTTTCACCTTCTTAATTTAAATAGTGCTTTATGTTTACATTTATAATTTCAGATAAGTTGTGTCATAATTACTTGTTTTAGAATGACTCTTTGTGACTTTCTAAAAAATTGGAATTGTGTTTTAATTTTTTAATTGTAATACTTAGCAGTTACTGGACAATAATATACATACTAATTAAAGTTTGTTAAGCGACGAGTGCATGAATGAATAAATTGATTAATGGAAGCAGGAGGAAGTAAATACAATTTTTTGAAATAATCTCCGTTTGAGTCATAATCTCTGTGCGTGGAGTTTTCATTAGTTTGTGAAGTCAAAGATACATTCCCTCACCTTATTCCCTTAAGAAAGTGAAACAGTGCACCCCACAGATTTTCTCCTTTCCTTAATATTTTACTAACATTCTCAAAGAAGTTAAAGTATTTTGGTGAGTAATGAGTATATATACATACATATATATATATATATATATATATATATATATATATATGCATTTTAATTTAGACAATTTTCAAAAATAAATCTGGAAGAAAGTCTCCAAGTCCTTAGCCATCAAAATTTTAAATCCCAGGTGCTTCTTAATTTTTCTCTTTATTGTAAAATATTCATCTCTATATGCTATGTGTTTTCTCAAAATCTCACAAACCACCATTTTTTACATGACTAAGTTACTTATCCTATTTTCCCCATATTCATTGATCATAATCATTCTTGGCAATATGATAAATTTAAAAGACTAAGATATTATATAATCATGATAAATACAATTACAGGACATCTAAAAGTCTGTGCATTAGAAGTGGACTTGAAGAACTTGTTTGTGATTAGATATAAACAACATTATTAACAGACATTCCCTTTATCTGGTGCAACAGGAATTGAAAACTGGCAGCATGGGCCAGACCAGCCAGGCAAGAGGACAGGATCGTGATGGTTGGTCCCATGGCAAGAGAATGGACTGTAATAAGGAAACATCAGATTAGATGCCAGAAGGCCTGGCAACCCTCTCCAATGGAGAGAGAGTCCTAAAATATTTCATATGAGCTCTATTAGACATGACCCTCTCGCATACAGGAAGACTACCTCTCTCTCATCCACACAGTAGTCAATGCTGCCTAAGAGCAAATAGGTTAATATCTCAATAGCATTAAATGTTGTAAGAGGAAAGCAAAAGCAACAGTAATTTATTAGTCTTATGAATATATCTTTCAGTGTTTTTAAAAAAGGCATTACTTATTTCTCACCTGTTAAGTGCGTTTGGATCACTAATTATATGACACCTATTTTGATATGAAACATTTTACCCCAATTATCTTTTATATGTGTACAGATGTGTGTTTTCATATATATAACATTTATAATGTATATATTTGCTTCAAAAAGTAATAGAAAGATATCCAATAATAATATATTCCTAAATATTCAGAATTAATTAAATGTTTTCTAAAGCAGAGAAATTTAATGTAGATATTTTTGTATAACTTTTCAGACTGATAATCATTTTATTAAAACATCTGGTAGCATTAAATTCTTATAGAAAAATATAGCAATATATCTAAATATGAGTTCCTTTTGATAAAGTTTTAGCTTTTCTGTATTTACAAACCATCTTTAAAGGTAAAGGAAATTTTAAAAAAATTTCTGTGTTCTAGCATTATTTAAATTTTGGCCTCAATACCTTTCCTGAAATATAGACTTTTGTTTTATCTAAAAGTGAAATCAATAGATCACCTGGGCATTGATAGGATCATTCTCATAGAAGTAACTTGAAGTGTCAGATTTGAATGGTGTTATCCATGAGTCCCTATGGAACACCTGTGCTTTACTGACGCCAGCAGAATGGGGTTTACTGTGAGGGATTTAGTCATATAACAAATCCAAATACTAAATGGCAAAATCTAAAGTCCTTTTATAATTAACTTGGGCTTTATTCAAGTCATGAGGAATAACTTGGGAGATTTATCTAGTTGAAGGGTATGACAGCAAGAGATTCCAAGCAAAGACAGTAATCACTTTGGCAAACTTCTGGTTTTCATACCATTTTGGCATAGGACTTTTGTAGGTAGTTAGGATTATGGTAAATAATGGTCTATTGCCCTTGAAATGCGAGCCATCAACAGCTATTCAGATATCCTGGGCTTCAATCAAATTAACTGGCTATCTTTCTTAGATTATTGATTCATACTGTCAATATTAATTTACATTTATACACACATTTACCCATTCTGTTACTCTTTATTACTTTTGATGTCTCCAGGTTTCCATCTTGGATTATTTTGAAACTATTCTAGTAAACTCCCCTTTAATATTCTTTTCTGTGCAGGTGACATTTCTCTCAATTTCTCTTGATTGTTTTGTTACATTTCAAAATATCTTTATTTAACCTTTATATTTGAAGGATATTTTTTATGTTTACAGAAATATAAGCTGGTAAATATTTCTTAGTACTCTAAAGATTTTGTTCTATTGTTCATTAGTTTCCATTATTTCTGTTGAGAAATCATGTGTAAAATCTATATTTGATCCTCTGAATAACATATCTTAAATTTTTCTGCCTTATTTTCAGATTTTCCCATTTGGTCTTATCAGTTTTTATATGATGAGGCTATGTATGGTTTTCTTTGTTTTTTGTTTTTTTGGTTTTTTAAAAAAGATTTTATTGGGGAATTGGGGGAGGGGAACAGCATTGGGGAATTGAGGATGCGGAACAGACAAATTGCTGTCCTTTTGTTCTTCAGTCTAGTTGTGGAGGATGTCGCTTCACTGGCCCATGTTGGTATTATTGTGCTCTTCCTGGGTGCGGCAGTCACTCGCCAGCCATTGGACAGCTGCTCATGGCAGCTCACAAAAGCTCACGCCCACTGTTGCCAGTGACTCACGGCAGCCCAGCTCCAGGTTGAGCTGTTGTTCACCATCTTAGGTGTAGAGGGTGCAGCATCATTGGCCCTCATTTGGGATCTGAACTGGGGTCCTGCTGCTCAGAGCTAGTGTCCCAAGCCAACTCCTAACCAACGCACCACTTGGCCAGCCCTGTTCTTTTTTGTTTTTATTGTACTTAAGTTTTGCAGTGCTTCTTGAATATGTGGTTTGCTGTCTTTCCTAAATTCTAGAAAATCCTCACCCATTATCTCTTCAAATTTGGCTTCTACTTCATTTTCATTGTGATTTTTTTTTTTTTGGCGGGGGTCTCTAACTGCATTTATGTTAGAAATTTGTCCTCATTCCACATGTCTCTTATTTTTAAATCAATTTTCTAGTTTTTAAATATGTATTTTTATTTGTATATTTTGACTCTGCTTTAAATTATTTAAAATCTTGCTGTTCCTTTACTCATCAGATTTTCCTTTTGGGATCATTTTCTTCATCTTGAAGCAAATTTTAGAAATGCATTTAGTAATTTTTTTATGATGATGAACACATAGTTTTTGTTGGTTGAAAAATAGTATGTTAAAATTTATGCTTATTCTTAAGTAATGATTGTATTTGGTATAAAATTATAGATTGGCAATTATCTTCTCTCAGGACTTCTAAAATATTATTTTACTCTTTTTTGCTTTACTTTGCTGCTGTTGCTGATTTTAAAAATCTATTTGACATTCCTTTACATGTAATCTGTCTTTGTTTCTTTCTCCCTGGATGCTTTTAGAGACTTTTCTTGATTTTTTTTCTTCTGCAGTTTTTATGTGATGCTTCTTGATGACAATTTTACTTCCTTGACCTGATGATTTTTATATAATTAATTCTAGAAAACCCTAAACCTTTTAAAAACATTTTTTGAAGTGTAATATGCATGCAGAAAAGTACTCTTAGGTGTACAGTTTGATGACCTTTTACAGACTACAAATATTGATTTAGCCAGCCTACAAATCAAGAAATACAGTGTTTATAGAATTCCACATGCTCCCTTCAGGTTCCCTTTCAGTCACTACCTATCCCCAAATATTATCACTGTCTGGAATTCATTCTATAACCAAAGATGAGTTTTGTCAATTTTTGGTCTTTACATAAATGGAATTGCACAGTACATATTTTGTGTCTGATTTCTTTTACCCAATATTTATGAATTGCAGTCCATTGAGAAAAGCCATTTTCAAGTATCTTGCTTTCTTTCTCATTTTCCTTTCAGAATCCAATTATATATATGTTAGACTTTCTCATTTTGGCTTCTATACCTTTTATATTACACCGTATTGTTTTTCTGTCCTGTATTATCAGTAATTTTTTGTATAGATCTTTCAATTCATTAATTTTTTTGACTACATATAATGTTGAATCAGAACATTTATTTTAACTGTGTCTTTAAATTTAGCCAAAACGTTTTTATTTCTAAATTTACTTTTCATTTATTTTAAAATGTCTTTTCTTTTTAAAAACAATTATCTTAGTGCTCTGTTATTATTCTATTTTAGTATACTTAGGTATTTAAAAATATTGTTTTACATTCTGAAACTTATAATTACATTAATAATGCTATAAGGTGCCTACCCTGCTATTGGTTGTTTCTGCAGACTTTCACTGATGGTATCATATTTTCCTAAATTGTTTGTAGTCTTATGTATTAATTCATATGGAGCATGGATATTTTTCCTCTGAGAATCTAGAGTCCTGCGTTTTTGCTTTTCTCCTGAGAAAATTTGTCTTTGATTCTTCAGAATACTACTGCTTTAGGTTAATTTTCTCTTGGACCTTGCAGATAGTATGAATAAGAAATCCAGACTTAGATGTGACTTGAAGAAATTTCCAGGATTTCTTTGTTTTTTTTTTTTTTGCACCTAGATTCCACATAAAAGCAAAATTTCCTTTTTTTCCCTCCTTTCCGATAGTAAGTTGTCCCCTCACTTACTGTTTTACTAAGACTACAGACCTCTGAGGTTTTCATCTTTATGTAAGGATCTGATAGCTAACACTCCACCTTATGTGCGATCCACATTTTGCCACTTGTACCAAAAATGTCCTGAGATCAGTAAATCATGTCTAGCTATATTTTACTTTACAGTAAGTGTATGTTCTTATTTCCAGCTCCTCTTTTATTTTGCCCCTGGATTTCTCTTATTTTTAATTCACCTATGTCTTTAAAATGACATTTGTTATACTTTATAGATCATTTCTCAATTTTTGTGTTGAGAGTTTTTACTATATATCTGAAATAAGATTTCCTATATTCTTTAGAGTATTCCATTTTGCTGGGTTGCTCTTCCAGTATTAACTGTATGACCTTGGGGAAATCACTAGATTTTTTTTGTACCTTTTTGTTTTTCATCAGTAATATCAAGATGATAATTTATGTATTTCTTATGATGTTTTCAGGTACAAACGGTATAATACATAGTGCCAGGTACATACTAAGTTGTCAGTAATTGTTAGGTATTACTACTACTATCTTACTATTACTGTTACTGACCATTTGAAGAGATTGAGTTCCAAGTATTCAATTACCATATTGATAATATTTGACAGTAAATAGATAAATGTTGATAATAATTATTGATAGCTTTTCCACGCTACACCTTTCATGAGCACTTCAATCCATGCTGCCAGCTTTTCCTTGAATAGTGTTTTTTCAGAGTTTGAAGTAATCCAAAAATGTTATTTATTCCAAATTCCAACTAATTATAGTAATGGCAGATTGCCATCCAGTCTTTCTTGACCCATTCAGGGGTGTGGAACTCAAGAGATATATCTGATTTGTAGTTATCTCTTTCTTATAATTTACCATCACCTATCCTTCTTTGTCTGGCTTATGGAAGTGATATATAACCCTAATATAATGAGCCACATGTAAAGGAAAAGGATGTGATTTCTAATATTAGCCATTGGAGCCTGACCTATCATTCCCTAGGAGAAGGGAGAAGAGAGCTTGGTGAAGAAAAAATACCTACCTGGTTCAAGACGATGTGTTTCTCTTATTTATCTTTGGACTCTTCCAGGGAGCAGTTCGGAATAGTTTCTAGATCCAGTGAGACTATGGCTACAGCTCATGGGCGTATGAAACGTCAAACAAGAAAACAATTATGTTCAAGAGTGTTTCTGTTGGTTCAATTAAGACTTTTCTGATTCAATGCTGTGGAGGCCAGGATTAAATATCCTTTGGGATTATGCTCATATAGCTATGACATGTTTTATGGATTTATACTTTCCAGGCTAACCCAGTAAAACAGGTGTAGTTTTAAGCCTGATAAGTTTAGGCCAGCTATAAAATCTGATATTTTTGCTTTTTGTTGTGTTACCCTTACAATGGCATTTTCACAGTTTTGTTTGAGAATATGAGAATGAGGAGTAACAGATTCTGTTTTATTTCTATGCTTCTGGCATAGTTTAAAAACCCTCATCAAATAATCGGGGAAATTGCCTCCATGAACAATTATGAAAAAAGCTATTCAAGCTAACTGCCTCTAATTGAGGCTTCAAGAATGATGTTAATTAGTTGTAAGATACATTTCTGGTGAGAATTATTATAAAGGAAGAAAGAAAGACATAACAATTCTAGAAGCTCTAAAGAAGTAGAAAAGCACTCATATAACTAGTTCTCAATTCTTTCTCTCCCTCCTTCAAAATTTTAAGCGGAAAACATATAAGGAGTCTCATTGTCATCTATTGTGTTTGAAATGGGCATTCTTACATGAAACCTGGCTCTTTTAAACTGCAAGCTCTCCTTTTAACCATTGCATCAGACATGCAGCCTGCCAATTTTCCTCCAATATCAGCACATGGAAAGAATCTAAGTTTTTCATATCAGCACTTAAAAGTTTCTATTACCTGCTATAACATTATATAATTTTTCAAGGATTAGCAAAACTATTGGTGGTGTTAAAAATAAATATATATATATATATATATTCCTACAAGGAACACATCTTTAGTTGTAACCATTTTCTTCTTGAGAAATCACATTGATTGCCATTTATTCACAAATCATTTAATAATCTTTAATTTTGGAATTGCAAACCTGTATATGCAATGACCTACCCTCCGATGAAAGTTCCACAGAAGACATGTCTAAATTTGAACTCCTGATCTTCCCACAAACTCTGCTCCTCTTCTCATATTGAATGGATATTTCAAAGCCAGACACGTTCCCACCAGCCTCTTCTAGTAAGTAATCTCTGCTTTCTACCTTAAGCATAAATCTTACCGTGTCTCCATGCTGAGTTCCTCTCAGTTCCTTCTACAGATCACATGGCTTCATACCTTACTACTTATCACATCCTACTCCCTTTGCCTGGAATACAGGCCTTCATCTGGGTCCTGTTATGTCTCCTGCTCATGTTTTTGGATTCCTAACTTTCTTAGGAAATGATGTTAACTTAAGGAGCTCTCAGTCCAGGAGGAGACACAGGCAGGTAAAATAATATTTTAATATAGAGATGTTAAAAACTTTATGACAATAATTTGTGTATATGTCCCTTTACCCTTTGTATTATAAACTTTTTGAGGTTATGGGCTGTGCCTAATTTATTTTTGTATCTTGAGAGTTTAGCCTAATAATCAATAAACATCATTGTATGTTTATTGCTGAATAAGTGTTTACTGAAAGCATGTAGTTCTCATGGCCTACAATTACAAAAATATGAGTGTTACATATACAAGTATTGGTACTATTTCTCAGATAACTCCTAGTCAACAGCTCACTGACAAGATTCAGATTTACATGCGATCATAAATTCTGAAACAGAATCTCAGGTGCTTTCCAATATTAGCATAATTTATTACACAAATTCCACCACAGACTGTGCTTTTGAAATGCAAAGGTCCAGTAATAAACTGAGAGAAAGAGGAGTTCTTAAAAGGAATTTTGTATGAGAGAATTATTTTCTATTTTGCTGTTTGTGAGAGGATCAGAAGACCTGGTTTATTGTTCTGGCTACTCTGTGTGCTAGCTTATAATGTATAAAACTTGCTTTTTAGGCTTAATTTTGTTATTCATAAATGTGGATGATAATATCTGCCATGATTATCTTACATAGGTATGGTGAAGCTCAAGTGAACAAATGCATATGAAAGTACTTTGAAATATGTAAATTGTGAAAGTGAAGTATTAGATTAGGCAAAATGCATTTTGTTATGAAGATCAAAATAGAGAAAGTAAATATCTTAGTGTAAAGATAGGTAACATTTCTGAATTTATTTCATAAAAAATTCTTATCAATACTGCATCAATATTAATATTACCATAATACTAGCTGATTTATTGAATGCTTACAATGTGCTAGAACTCCTGGGGATTACATCATTTAATTCTAAACACAAATCCATACAGTAAGGATGTTTATAGCCATCCTCTTACAGATGAGGAAGCTGAGGATTACAGATATGAAATGATAAATTTATACCATTGCCAAATTGTAGCATCCAAACTAATTTTATTCTGATTTTTAAAGTGGTCATTGTAAAGAAAAATAAAAGCTCCAAAATGCAAGAGTATGTTCTTGTTAGTGAATTATTTACTTCGTCCCATACTTTCGCAAGTATTATTCTAAAGTGAATAGTACATAAAATTACTTTGGACATGTTTACACCTATCTGATTTTTTTTTTTAAGTATTTTGGTTACCTAAGAATAGCAGTAGTATTCTAGGAGAGGACGGAAAAAATGCTATAAGAAGGAATCTGTAAGGGATGCTATACTTCTCCTCTAAGCACTCACATTCCTCTGAGGCATTTCTTTCTGTATGTTTCCTAAATTAGGATATAACATCAATTATCTACCTTTACTCATGATAGACCATTGGGATTATTCTTTCATCTTTCTCTTTCTCATCTGTACTATTCATCCTCAGTCCGTTCAATCAATTATCATGTCTTGATCTTCTACCTTGTAATATTTCTTGATTCACTTGTCTTCTCACAATCTCTTTTCCACCATATTAGTCCAAGCCAAAATGGTACTTTGCCTATAATAGAGAAAACATCTCTGAATTGGTCCCATTGAATCTGCTTTTTATTCCTTAATTCATTCTCTAATAGCTAGATTGAACTCTTTTATATTGCAATCCGATGGTGCTATACCTTTGCTTCAAATAGTCTGTGAATTCCAATTGTTCTTCCAATAAAGTTCAAAAGCCTTGGCATAGGCTTTTTGTTTGATCCGGTTTACCTAATCTCATTCCACCGTGTTCTCCTCTCATGGTATGCCTTCTAGTTATACTGGCTTTATTTCAGTTTAACCAGTGCCCATGCTTCTTCTAGTATTGGAAATCTCTGCCTAAAAATTCATCTGCTTGGAATGCTCTGTCACCCCCATCCTGTCACCCAGTGGTACTTCAGACTTCACTTTACATGTCACCACACGTGGGAGGCATTTCTTGATCACCCCTAGATATAGTCAGATCCTCCTATTTATTGCTTTGACGGTGTGCTGTGTGTTTTTTTGTTTGTTTGTTTGTTTGTTTTAAAAAACAACCTGTATTACAATAGTTTTTTATTATTGAAGAAACTATTTGTATAACTCAAGTAAAACATGGACATTTTTATTCTTACAGCTGAGCAGTGTAAAAAAATAATGGATTCTCCTTAGAAGGTGAAATGGCAAAAGATCATAAATAACTATGCTCTAAAATTTCCCCTGTCATACATGTTTAATATCTATTTGAAGGCGGGATTTCTATTTTATTAATTGCTGCATTGTGTGACTGGCACAGAGTGGTGGCACAATGACTCGTGAATACGTGAAATTTCTCTGTGAATCATCTAGAACTCTAGAATTCAACCAAGGATAGAATAAAATATAATGTAGTTCTTCCTACTTAGATGAATGAGAACAATCCCTCATTAATTTCTTCTAAGAATCAAAAGCATGTCGTTTAGACATGCTAGCTGAATTTTTGTATTTTTTACTTTCTGTTATCCTTATTTGTTGATATTTATTATTTAATTCTATAGACAACAGTGTAAGCTGGGTATTATCCTTCTTATTTTTTACATATGAAGAAATTAGGTATGGCAGAGATATCCCTGTCCTTTCTCTTCCTCCATAAAAAGAGAATTTTAGTTGGCACATGGCTAGGCTACATTTCTTTGACTCTCTTGCATTGATGTGTGGCTAGTTCTCTCCAGTGTCTTGTAAGAGAAGCAATGTGTGCCATTGCACCTGGGACTTTTCAGAGAATGGGTGTGCCTCCTGCATCCCTGTAAGCAAAAAATAAACTTCCAATATGTCTGAGGTATTACAACTTGGGGTCTGGTTTTTCAGCAGTTTACTATATAACCATGGTAGATTCAGAAGCATAAGTTACTTCCTAAGGCCACCAGGTGGCAACCAGTCTCAAGACTGCTTGACTTAAAGACCATCCATCTTTTCTAAGGACCTCTCTGTCGTGGACATAATTTGGAAATGTCTCTTTAATTTGTGAACCTGTTTAACCCTGGTCATCTATCCTGGTTCTTATGTGATTTTCCCCCATCGATTGTACTTTTTAGGTGTTAGCATATTTTAATTATTCATTCAGTCATTTCTTCCATTAACTTTTAATGAATGCCTACACTTTTGGAGTAGATACAAAGACTAAGTTAAAGTCCCTACTCTCCAGGAGCTCATAGCCTGTTGGTAGCCAGGAGGAGAGGTAAGGATTGTTAAATAAGTAATGAGAACACAAGTTAAAATGTGGTGCATGTAGTAGAAATGTGAATACAAGGTTTAAATGCTACAAGGAAGAAGTGCCTGTCATGTTTCCAATAATATTAGCTGATGATTAATTAGCCCATATCCTGCTTAATTTATTTCCACCTGACAACTCAGTAAGGTCAGAGCACTTCTGACATCTCTATTTGGAGTATAGCAGACTTCCGCTTGAAAGAGGAGGCCTCTGATGAGCTTCTATCCCTTCATCTCCGTGTAACAGCCCTTATACATTGAGCTGTACAGTCTACTAATGAGATCTAAATTGTGTCATTAGCAGGTAGTTTGGTTTCATTATCACCAATTCTTTCAATGTGGCACTGATAATCTTTCCAATTAGCCAAGGAAAATAGATTGTCAACCAATCGGATAACTGGAATCATGAAAATGGTTACTCAGGAATGATTGGTTTAAACAACTTGGTTCAAAAATAGACTTTAGAGGAAATAACAGTTCCAAGGGGCATACACGGACACTGCTAATTTTAAAAAATAGGTCTGAGTATTGGTTAGTCTTTGAAAATTTACAAAACAAAATATTTTCAGAGGTTTGATAAATTATCTTATTCTTTAAACAGTTTCATCTTTTCTCAGATTACATATGCATTCTGTACCATATTCTGTACCATTTTATCACCTTCCCACACACATTCACTTCACATGCTCACAATACACTCTCATTTTATAATGTCATCTCTATCATCAAAAGAGCATTAGTCCAGGCAAACCAAGTTTCAAAAACATTAGTTTTCTTTTACTGACATATTTTTTTACATTAAAACTAAATTTCATTTCATTAAAAAAATAGAAACAAGAGGTTTTTTTTTTATCAATTGCCTATGGTGCAGTTCCATTTATTATTATTTTTCACAGGCGAGTGTATCAATTTTGAGTCCATAAAAATATTTATTCATTCTACTTAAAGTTAGCTCCAGATATAAATACAGACATGGACATTGATGCATCAGGTTGTAAAGGCTTCTAACGATAATGGCTGATGGAACGGCTCTTATTTCATGGTTCTAACTTCAATAAGACCAATAGTTAATCATTGCAAGTAACAAAAGTATAGTTCTTATGATAGACTATGTGAGACAACCAATTTCTCTTGCTATGAAAATGAATACCTTGTATTATTGCGGCATTTATGTATGGCAGGAGACCACTCAATAGTAAGAGTAATTTATTACTTTAACATTAGTTTTTAATTTTACTGGATGTTTTATAAATACAAAAATGAATTTTAGATCTTGATTCCTTTGCATATGGAATTTGAGAGAAACTAATTTCCGACTTGAATTACTGTCTCTTTTTTTATTTATATATAAGTAGGGTGAAAAATGATGACAAATACTATCACCTATCCCATATCATCTATTCTCCACTTTATTTTGGTTTACTTAATTCCTTAAATCTTATTGTTCATTACTATTTTTAATGATGTTTCTTATATAATCCTCATTTTTCACGTGTTCTACTGTTGTTACAGGATATTATAATAAGAGTAGTAAACTAAATCTTTTTTTTTTTTTCCCTAGCTGAGCCATCCTGCCACCTGTTGGCAGCTCAGTGGCAGCTCAGCTCAGGCCGTGAATCAAACCAGTGACCCTGTTGCTCAGAGCTCACACTCTTGAGTGAGCTCTTAACCAACTGAGCCACTTGGCCAGCCCGTAAACTAAATCTTATATGCCTTTGGGTATTAAAATTATTTTCTCTAGAAAGAGGCATTTTAGAGTAAGATCTTCAATACCACCTTAGACTTATTTGGGACTAAGTTTCTGAGAGTGAACAATTTTTTTTTTTAGCAGAATAAACCAAAGGGCATGGATTCCTTACCTGTATTATGTAAATACAATCTCTCTGTCTTATCTATCTGTTTATGCAAAGATTCTACTTGTCTTATCCATCTATGCAGAGAGTTAGTGATGACTGAGAGAAAACAGGATTTAATGGTATCGAGTGACAATTTCAATAAGAAGTCTTAAGTCAGACCAAGATATCTGATGGGAATTCCTTCCAAGAGATCTGTTTAATTGGTATTTGAACATGTTTTAAAAGCTGAGATAAATAATTCTCCTAGGAAAAAACGCACTAATAAATAAAATTACTAATTGAACTATAATGCTGACCTTTAAAATAACACAGACAATTAAATGCATATCATCAGAGAGCCTTTCTGTCTAGATGTAAGGCTTTTAAGAGTTTCATTCCTCTCTGCTTATTGACTTTGGTTAATATATTCTGTGGATTTACACTTGATATATTCAGGAAAGTAGAAAATAATTAACCACTACTTAGGTTACTGTCAGGAATGATGAAGTAACAGAGATCTACGGACTTCTGGCCTCACAACATTTTACATCTGTGGGATCTCATCAGTATTACCTCCAGTACAGCATCTTTGAAAATGAGTCTTATTTCCACCTTTTAATAGGGAGACATGATGTCTTGTAAATTTAACAAAATAGGAACAAATTTCAACAAAAGTAGGAATTGATTGACAGGTGTCAGCTAAGCACTTGGGAGATACAAGCTATTACACTCTAAGAAGTGAATGATTGGTAGGAAACTGCAATTTTGGAAAACCAATGGGTGCAGGAGGGGATAAAGGAGTCTCATTATTCTTTCGTGGAAAGGAAATTGACTAACTGTATTTGTAAGGATGCGTTGTATACCAGGGATATATATTTGGCAGGTAGAATTCTCATAACAACTATGAGAAGTAGCAACTATTAGTTTTCAAATTTGACAGATGTAGATCTTTGTCTTGCTGGGTGAGGTTAAATAACTTCTCACTACTGGAAATCAAACACAGGTCTATGGAGCTCCAGACTGACACTCAGTTCAAGATTGTTTGGCAAACAAGGCAATACATTTTAATGGGTGAAAAAGAACAGGGCTGTCACTTGATGAACAGAAATCATGGGGATTAAAGGGATGTTGAAAAGGAACAACTTCTACAAGGGTAACGTGAAGCAGGAAGGCTTCGCCACTTGAAATGCTTTGAGGCTTAGAAAGATTGAGGGCTATTATTGAAAGAAACTAAGACACACACTTCATGGTTTTAGCTATGACCCATTTTAAAAATGCAAAAATATTTGAATAGCTGCTTTTATTTTCTACTTAATATTCTAAGAAGAGACACACTTAAAGTGAAGTGTCGAGTCAGATATGAATCGGCCTCTAATTGTTTTATATATTTTGTCTAAAGATTTTAAAGTCATTTCATACTCATTGCATGATTTAGCATTTCTCCTTTTTATATAATTAAAATAGGATTCACTATGGAGTTCATACAGTGACCATCTTCGGCTATTAATAAGTCATTCAAGAGAGAATAGGGAGATTTTGATGCTGAGTCATTTCTCATTTTGTAAAGCCCATCAGAATGACCCGTAAAGCAAATAGTATCCTATTTCAAGTGAGTATGTAATAAAATTACTTGGAATACAATGACAATTTGATGTTTCAGTTCAGACTATTCCCACACATGTCCTGAGAACTGGTTTGGGTGTGACAATAGCATTTCACATGGCATTCTCTGGTGGCTTGAACATCAGAATGATTAGCCACAAATTTGTCATTTCTTTCCTTTTGATTCTTATTGTTTAAAAGTAGAACAAATAAGTGTGAACATAACTTTTATTCACGAGCTCTCAATTTACTCATATTTGGAGACAGTATGGCATAAGAAATAGATGAGAAAATAAAATTTTCTGTTTACTTTCACTTAGATTAGAGAACAGCAAATTTTCTTATAAAAGGCCAGATAGCGAATACTTTCCACTTTCCTGTGATTGGTCTCTGTCACAACCACTGGACTCTGTCATTGGGGGAGCAGCCAGAGATAAGACATAAACAAATGGGTGTAGCTATGCTTCAATAACATTTATTTACAAAAATGGGTGGCAGGAGCATTTGGCCTCTAGGCTATAATTTGCCAATCCTTAACTTAGATCAACAGCCTATCTACTGCAAAGATGTGTTTAACAGAAATCAGAATTTTAGAAATTACAAGGAATTTTGGAGGTTTTCTGACATCCCCCCATTCATTTTTCAATGAGAAAACAAAGGCTTGCAAAGAAGGTATGAATCGCCTAGAGCAGCACAGGTACTCACTCTGGTTCCTGCATCATTCCTGCCTTGGTTGCCCAGACAGCCACAGATGAAAACGACTACCTGTGAGTGTGGAAGGACAGCTTTGATAGTCTGGAAGTACATTTTTTCTGTATGTCAACAAATGCAAATATATGCTAATTTAAATGGGATATTTGGCAGGCCTTAGGGAACCCCATTTAGCTGCTACTAAGGATGTTATCCCTAAAGAATACAAACTAGGATAAAATTGTTCCAAAGCCTGATTAACTTTTTCCGTACAGAGTTGCCTACTCATTTATCCAATTCCCTGAGCTGCGTCTCCTCTGTGATCGTCTCCTTATTTTCGCAAAGATCACACAGCAAGCAGGCTTCGACTCATCCCTTTTATTCAAGCATGCAGCCACAACTGCTCACTCAGGCTTTGTGGTCCCGGTTGTGGAGGCAGATGCTGGAGTTCCTTTCAAGCTGAAACTTTTCACGTTTAGTGATCGAGTGGAGTTAAGAGATTTTTAACGTGGAATGTGTTCTGGGGATTAAAACAGGTGGTTGACTTTGGAACGAGGCTTATTTTAGAGTAGAAGACTAAAAGTGCATGCTGTTTTCTTACAATTTGATTTTGCGGAGAAAATGCCTTGAAAATACTAAAGGCAAACTCAGTGTTTTGGACATTTGAATGTGAACATGAATCAGTACACGAAGCAGGAATTCTTATAAAAGGAACAATAAACATGGCTCTCATAAAGATGATGATGATAATCACTATTATAGAAGAATTGCTGTATAACAGACATGGTTTCAAGTGCTTTACTACGTATTAAATAATTTATATTTTTGTTAACCTAAAAACAAAAACCCCAAAGGAGAGGCAACAAGTGTTTATTTGGGATAAAAAAGAATTACAATTCTGAAAGCACAGATTCAGACAGAAACTCAAATAGTGTCCCAGTTATAGAGTGAGGGCAAGAGGCTTTCATGAGAAAAGGAAGGGAATAATTACATGAATAGAAAAAAGAAATTTTTATTGGTGCTAGCAAGCTGAGTTACTTTTTGGCTATACATGGCTGGTTACTGATTCTATCTTCAGAAAGAGAGTTGATCATTATCAGTTCTTGTGGTCAGGATGTCCTTTGTAAACAGTTGTTAATTGGCCCAGTTCAAATAGTCCAAAGGTTCAAGGATCAAGTGTCAGTGTCAACTTTTCACATTATGTTCTGCACAGAACCTCTCAAAAAAAGCTCTATTGGACCGGCCGAGTGGCGCATTCGTTAGGAGTTGGCTTGGGACGTCAGCTCTGAGCAGCAGGGCCCCAGCTCGGATCCCACATGGGCCAGTGACGCTGCGCCCTCTACAGCTAAGATGGTGAACAACAGCTTGACCTGGAGCTGGGCTGCCATGAGTCACCGACGGTGGCGTAGGCTGCAGTGGGCAACCATAAGCTACCATGAGTGGCCGACAGCCAGCATGAGCGGCCGGCAGCCGGTGTAAGCTGCCGTGACCCGCCGTGAGTGGCTGTCCAGTGGTTGGCGAGCGACTGCCTCATCCAAGAAGAGCACAATGATAATACCAACATCGGCCAGTGAAGCAACAACCTCCACAACTAGACTGAAGAACAAAAGGACAACAACTTGTCTGTTCCCCTTCCCCGATTCCCCAATGCTATTCCCCTCCCCAAATTCCCCAATAAAATCTTTAAAAAAAAAAAGAAAGCTCTGTTACATACAGAATAAATCCAGAATTCTTATCATGTAGATCAACATTTCCTACATACATTTTTAGTGTGGTTTTTATTTTCCTGCATGTACCATATGCTCTAGACATTTGGGCTGCTTGCTATTTTTAAAAAGCTTTTTATTATCTCCTCTGGACCAGACGCTGTTTAGGTGCTGTGTGAATACAAAAGAAAAAAAAAACAAAAACAACCACCCAGGAACTACTTTTTACTTTTACTTTTTAGGAGCTTACAGTGTAGCTGGGGAAGTAGCTCTCAGCTGTTTTCTAGACTCTGTAAGCTCAGCTGGAAGAAATGGAGGTTGATAAGGCCTATATTGTATCCTCAAATGGTTAACTAGGTAATCAGAGCACCTATATTTATTGCACATTTTGATCCTCCCATTTAAATCTTAGAGTCCACTTATTATTTGAATGCTTTCCCAGGTACTATTGAATAGAAGAACACATGTTAGAAGAGTATTAGTTTCTTTAAGTTGATCCACATGTAGGGAAAGGGGGGAGTAAGCACATGTGGAGAAGCTATTCGAAATAGAGGAAACCAGGATTGAGTATTTACATAAAAGAAAGGAGAACTATCAGAATAAAGATATGTTTTAAAATATAGGATATTGTAAAGGGTCAAGAAGAATGAGGACAGAAAAAAGACTCTTTAATTTGTCAAGAAAGGTCATCAAGAAAGCATTTTTAGTAGACTGGTAGAAATAAAAGACAAATTTCTAGTGATCACAGCAGAAGTGAGTGAATGCGCAGGGTCTCGGAAGTAACCATTTAAGTAATTTGCATGGAATGGAATTAGCCCAGCAGCAACTTTAGGAGCAGTAGAGTGTTGTGGTGTCCAACTTTCAGAGTCTCCATCAGTTACCTATGTTTTCCATTGATATAAGGCCTGTTAGTGTTTCTATATGAAGCATTTATATTGTAAAAATTTATTGTTTTTGTATTGTGAAGATGCTGTTGTCAGCAGATACAGTATATTTTAAAGGAAATGAACCCTACTGGAACTTTCAAATCATTGTGAAATTTTGGTTGATGACCCAAAGCCAGCCATCTTTGGGGATATACAAGAGCTTGAAGCAATCTATAGAAAACACAACAGAGATGGTGGGATTATTTTGAAGGTGAGCCCTGGATCCTTTTTCAAGGTTTAATATACCAATAAATTCTTGCATCCATTTGGGTGTTCCTTCTCCATTCTTAAAGAGCATCATAACTCTAATACTTTTTTACTTACCAAACACAGAGATCATGAGGGTTTCAAACAATACCAGGTTTCTATTTAGAACCTCTTTGCTTGACTGGAGCAGAGTCTGATTTCGGAGCAGTGCTATGATGGCTGAATATTTCTCCTTAATTATCTCAATTTTGATATGAGTAAATTACAATTTAGCTCATAACAGTATTTTTAATAGCTGGTTTGCCTTTGTGTATCAAAGTTTTGGGAGGCAGAGTTTAATTGACATGTTTGGTTATTACTGAGGAAATATTGGATTTTGAGCTCTCTAAATAGCTGAGAAAAAAGCAGGCACTATTACTTTTTGCTGCTGAGAATTCCAAAGATTCTTGTGTGACTACTCAGTAGGCATCATGAAAGTTTACTTACTGTTAGAGCATTAATACAGCAGTATCTAGCTTTGGGGATTTGAGGGAGTTATAACATTTTTCTTTTAAAGTTGGAAAACATACAGCATTGTCAAGGCATTATTTTGTCAAGACTAGTGGATAGCTGATGTTTTTGCTTAATTCAAAATGGTTCCCTTCCTCTGTGTTTACAGCATCCTGATTTTTTTTTTTAGGGCTTACCTTTTCCTCATGATTACTTCATTTGATCATGAGAGCCTGACTCTACCTTGGGCTTAATAGATCCACAGTTAGAGCATGGTATCCTCTGGCTACAATGATTGGTTCAGAGTTAGTCATGTGACTTAACCACACTCAGTAATTCTTTTCTGGAGCTAGTCAGAAGAGCGTTTTCTTCCCATTGGCAGGGTTAGCAGTAAGGATGATGTAAGCTTGAATCTTCTAAGACCGTCATATGAAATCTAAGAGTAAAGACTTTAAAAAAGAAAGAGTTTTTACAACATTATTGACTATATTCCCCATACTGAATAATATTATAAAAGCTATGTGTAGTATTAGATGGGTACTAGACTCATCGTGGGTATCATTTCGTAAATTATATAAATGCCTAACCATTATGTTGTATACCTGAAACTAATACAAAAAAATATTGAATGTCAACTATAATTAAAATAGTCACAGGGGGCCGGCCGACTGGCACATTGGTTAAGAATTGGCTTGGGACGCCACCTCTGAGCAGTAGGGCCCTGGTTCAGATCCCACATGTGGGCCAGTGACACTGCGCCTTCTACAGCTAAGATGGTGAACAACAGCTCCACCTGGAGCTGGGCTGCCTTGAGTCACCGGGGACAGTAAAGGCTGCAGTGGGGCTGGCTGGCAGCGGGCATGCGTTTTTGTGAGCTGCCCTGAGCAGCCGTCCAATGGCCGGCGAGCAACTGCCTCGCCCGGGAAGAGTGCAATGATAATACCAACATGGGCCAGTGAAGCGACGTCCTCCACAACTAGACTGAAGAACAAAAGGACAGCAATTTGTCTGTTTTCCTTCCCCGATTCCCCAATGCTGTTCCCCTCCCCCAATTCCCCAATAAAATCTTAAAAAAAAAAAAAAAGCAGTCACAGGGATATATAGTACAGCATAGGGAATATAGTCAATAACATTTTAATAACTATGTGCAGTATCAGATGGTAACTGAATAGTGTATAATAATTATGTACAGTACAGTATCTCATAACTATATACAGTACCAAATAATAGACTTATTTGGACTATTTGTGAGGTATATAAATGTCTAATCACTGTGTTGTTTTGTACACCTGAAACTAATAAAACAAAACCAAACCAAAGAAGAGCCAAGAAATGGAGAGAGACCAAGTCTTTAAAACATCAATCGAATCTTGGATTCAGCCACATCTGAACCTATGACCATGGATATTTTTTTAAGCTCTATGAGCCAATGAATTATCTTTTTAGCTTTAAACCAGTTTGAGTAGATTTTAGGTATGTGCAACAGATGTTCAGACTGGTATACCAAGAAAGACGATTTATAAATACAAGCAGCTACCTTTTTTATGTATATAATTTTTTTAACAGGCTTGATTCACTTTATTTTTCTTGTATAAAATTATGTGGTGGCCACAGCCGGAGCCTGGGTCCTGTGCACAGAAACTCTGTTACGGGTCTTTACAAGATGGTGGGTGAATTTCTGATAGGGAGACTTGGTGAACACGGTCTGTTTCCAGAGGTCAGGAGTGAGATAGCTGTAGGTCTTAGAGATGGCATCAAAGGTGGCCTTGGCAAAGTTGCCAGGGTGGCAGTGCAGCCCCTGGCGGAGGTGTGGCAGTCGACACCAGCCATGGCAGCAGCTTCTTGGGCACAGGAGCTGAGACAATGCCAGTGCCCCAGGGGGCGGGGATGAGGCCACCAGCACAGAGCCACAGCGGCCGGTCACCTTGCAAGGGACAGTGTGGGACTTTCGGATCTTGTTCCCCAGTAGCCTCGCCGCACGGGGACGATGCAGAGCTTGGCCAGGATGATGGCCCCGCGGATGGCAGTGGCTACCTCCTTGGAGCACTTAACACCCAGACCCACGTGTCCATTGTAGTCTCCAATGGCGACAAATGTCTTGAACCGGGACCTCTGGCCAGCGCAGGTCTGCTTTTGCACCGGCATCACCTTCAAAACCTCATCATCCTTCAGGGAAGCCCCCAGGAAAAAAATCAATGATCTCAGATTCCTTGAAGGGCAAGGAGAAGAGACAGGTCTGTTCCAGGGACTTGACCTTCTTGTCTTTGACCAGGCGGCCCAGCTTGGTGACGGGGATCCGCTCTTTGCCCTCGGCCTTGCCTCCGCCAGCTCCGTGACCCCGACCGCGACCTCGCCCCTGACGCTGCTGCCGAATCCTCCCATTCCAGGGTCCCCAGGGCCCCCAGGGCCTCCGGACCATTCCGCAGCACGGGCGTCATCCGCCATTTGGTGTTATATTGAAGAAGACAGCTACCATTTTTATCACCATCATTTAATTTTAATAAAGAACATTTTCACAAAAAATGGGGCGAATAAAAGCCAATCCTGTAAAATAGAAATAATTTACTTTTATAAAATCGATGCCCATAATGTTTTCATTTCTTAGAAGGCGAGTATAAACCTTATCACAGGGCACCTAGAAATGGATGGCTCAATTAGAACAGTAACAGAACCGAGACTCAAGAGACAAAGATTTAAGTTTTCCTTCTATGAGAAAGCAGTGTAGATTATTAGGGAGTTACCTAAATTGCCTGCATCTGGAGCCCCTTGGTTTTTAACTGGAACAAATGATTCCTGTACAGCCCACCCCCTATGCTGTTTATAAGGAGAAAAGTGACCTAGTTTATATAATTATGTTCAAAAGTTTCAAGTCATCATAATGCACATTTATTTCTTACCTATGATTATGACTTGAGGGCAGACGAAGTTTTAATTTAATATCTAGTGACTGGCAAACTAAGCTGTGCCTCTGCATTCATGCAGAATCTTTCAAGATTAAAACATTTGTAGCAGTCACTGCAATATATGGTTCCAAATTTTTGCTAACATTTTGGGTGCAGTTTTATTTCAGTGTTATAAAATGCACATCCATTGAGTATGTTAGAGTTAAATGGAATAGTGATTTTTTTTTCAAGAATGCTCACATTGTGTGAAGAAATGAACATCTGTTTTATAGGCTAATTATGTGATGTGTAGAAAGCTTTTGTTGTTGTTCATAGCTATGTTTTGAAGGACTGGTCAACAAGCCAGATCATAAACACGGTTAAAAATGGGATTTTGGTGCATGAATAAATCAAGTTCTTTTCTATACTCTCAGCAGATTTTTTTTTTAAGGCAGACTGATTTTTAAATGAATTTTATAACCAGAATAAAACAATTGACTTTAAATAGTTTCAACAGGCAAAAAGTCTGATTCAGTGAAGTTCAGTGCTCTTTTACCAGGAGACTATTCTCTTTGGTTTTGTTATTTTCAAAGCTCTGGACGCTAAACTGAGTTTCTGTGAATTTGGGGCCAAAGGAGAGAGATGCGGGTGTGATTCTGTGAAAGAGAATCTGCTTGATAGTGAAGGGTTTGCATCACATCCAATCACATTTGGCAGAACAAAGAGGAAAACTAGCAAAGCAGATAGAGCAATTGCTCGAGCTGCCCTTGAGGCCATGAAGCCCCATCCCTCCCTAGTCCTGCAGGTGTCTCAGTTTACATTGTCTGCTCACTGGCAGCTTGCCATTCAGATGAGCATTTCTCCTTCTCCTCTCAGTTTGCCTTTGAAGTTTCCTGTTACAGGGACCAGAGGTAATGGGCCATTTTGCACAATTTATAGGTACAAAGTAAAAGCTGCAATTTCTCCTTCAGAAAGCTCTGAAATGTCACCATCAGTGAACATGTGTTTTGCGACAACAAGGTCATGTACTTGGCCATGTAAACAATCTGATCAAAATCAAAGGGCCCCAGGTTTTTGGAAGGGCTACAGCTTCACTGGGGCTATTATGACTTAGCCCAAATATGTCAGTGTCTTTTTTAAGGCTGGCAACTGTCAACTAGGTGAGCATGATTTTATTTTAATATTTCCCTGAGTTGAGCTGATCCACGAATTCTACCTCTGCTAAATGCCTTCCATAGCTGTGGCTCTGCTAGATGACATAGAGTTGGCTGCTTCTAGGGTTCTGTGATTAATAGTGTGGTAGATGAAGCACAGACCCTGGACCCAGAGTGTCTTGAGATTCAAATTCTAGTTCTTTCACTGATTAGCTGTGTGACTTTCGGTAATTTACCAAATCTCTCTGTGCCTCAGTTCCCTTACATGTAAAACGGAGGCAAAGGTTGGTTGTGAGGATTAAATAAATCACCATAAGTGTAAGTGCCTGACATATTGTACGCACCTCGTCAGTGTAAATTATTATTATTATCATTATCAATTATCATTAAACTTTGATATTTCACGCGATCTTTTTTTTGCTGATCTAGAAAAATTAATGATATTATCATACATGGGTTCTGGGATATTTACTGACTATATATACTATGTCCACATCATTATGATAAGTGCTGTTGAAGAAAGTAAACCAGATTATTAGCTCTTGGATATCTATTGATGTCTGACATAGGGATACTTGTGACACAGAATAAACATTCACAGTTTCTAAGAGTCCTTTGCCATTTGTGTTGATTGATTCAGTTAAATAAGCTAGAAAACCTTGATGCTGTACTGAAGACACTGGACAAGGCACTGGGAAGTCAAAGAAATTAGTTGAGTCCTTTCGGGTTGATTGAAGCACATTAAGCCTTAGTGTCTCATCTCTGTGCATTTAAGTTTAACACAAGAAACGCCACCTGGTTTCTAAGACGGTGCCTGACACACAGTAAACATTTGTTGAATAGCCATCCTTTTAATTTACAAAGGAATTTTACATATACCATTTCATCCAGAGTTTCTCATTATCGACTATTCTGGGCCACATCATTCTTTTTTGTGGAGGACTGGCCTGCCTGCACAGGTAAGATGTTTAGCAGCATCTCTAGTTTCTGTTCATCAGATCCGCTCTGCACCTCAGCTGTGATAAGCAAAAGGGTCTCCAGACACTATGAAACATCATTTAGAGTCGGGGGTAGGAGGAGTCAAAATTACCTTCATTTGGGAGCCACTCATTCTAATTTTATCCTCAGAATTCCTGTGGGAGGGATAGCCATGTCAGGTTTCCAGTTTACAGATGAGAGAACAAAATTTCAGCGTTTAAGTGGCTTATGCAGTGTCCTCTGGCTAGTGACCTGTAGCTTGAATGTGAACCCTATTCCCTTCTGACCCACATGACCATGCAATGCCATAAAGGTAAATGCGATTGAAGCAGGCAGAGTTTACACAGCTCAGTGGTATGCAAGGGCAGCCTGGCTGATTCAGTTGGTCTTGCTGGGGTCCTGACCACACAGCAGCTCTTCAGCTATGTTTCTGTTCTCAGGGTCGTTTTTGGAAAGAATAAAAAATGGCCATAGTGATAGTTGCTGGGGATACTCCCAAAGAGAACATCCTGTCTCCTTTACTTATATTATAGGTCAACGAAGTGTCTGGTTTAAGTTACAGAGGTGGAAAGAGTACCATGCTTTTCCTGGTGATGAACATAGCTTCTTGATATGGAAGGACATTCCGATTTTGTTTACATTTGTGATAGTCCAATTTAATTTCTTTTCCTTTCTCTTAGAGAACAAAATATTTAATAAATATTTCCTGGGGGGAAAAGGTAAGGAAAAGAGTGCCTACTGTTTAGAGTCTGGTCTAAATTATTTGTGCAGACCAGCCTGTGAAATACAATTGCTGCTGCTTCCAGGCGGTGTTACATACACAAGAGATGTAAATTTTACATAACTGTGAAAATAAATTAGGGACTTCTCCAGAAGATGTTCCCTGAACTATAAATCTCCTTTGCAGTTTCAAATTCTATCTAAACAACTTGGCATTAAAATTCATTCACTAAGATAAGCTGTGCTAGAGCCTGTGTAAGCAATGATCACGATTAATATAAAGAGGAGAGAGAGAGAGAGAGAGAGAGAGAGAGAGAGAGAGAGAGGAAGGAAGCAATGGAAATGGAATGAAGAAGTTGGAGAGAGATAGAGGACACTATGAAAATAAATGCAGGAGATTGATTTATGTGATGAATTTGGTTAAAAAAAGAGAGATGAGAACCCTTGATTTTAACTCAGATCTCTTTATACACAAAACAGTGAACATAAACGCACTTAAGAGAGATTTTTAGCTAAGAAGGTAGATAACTCACAAAAAGAATTTGACAGAGGTTTATCATTTCCAAAGGTATTAGCATTATCAATAAAACATTTATTTATTGCATCAACAGTATAATCAGGGTACTTGGAAAAAAAGGGACTGATGCTTTGAAACCAACGTTTTACTATCAACTGACTGTATGAGTTTAGAGCAATGATTCTCACATTTTAGCCTAAACTGAAACAGGGAAGACCTGTAAAAACAGATTACAAGGGCTCAACCCAGAGTTTCTGATTCAGTACATCTGCAGCGAGGGCACAAAGATTTGCCCATAGGACAAGTTCTCTATGATCCTGATGACAGGATGCCATACTCTGTGAGTCATGGGCTTAGGTCATTATTGGGACCTACATGAGTCTCATTTTTCTTAGGCTTAAAATGTGACTGAAGACTGTCTACCATCATAGTATTTATGTGTGAGAAGTCTTTTAAAAGTATTATTTTAAAAAGTCTTTTAGCTGTAGTCTATGAGATCTGACAATTAAGTTCACAAACTGATCCTAGAAAAAGTGCCACATATGTATTGCTGAATATCACTATGGTCACCTTCGAAGCACTCCCCTTGGGAAGCTATGTGCTGATGTCAGCACCTAGTTCACCCTTCAATGCAATTCTGGATCTTTTTTTCTGGAATGGCCATCAGGGCTGTCATCGTATTACCCTTGATGTCCTGAATGTCATAAAAATACCTTCCTTTCAATGTTTCCTTTATCTTTGGGTAAAGAAAGAAGTCATTGGGGGCCAGATCAGG